>NC_043746.1:438255-583255 GCF_902148845.1 Salarias fasciatus | reverse complement strand
GTGTGTGTGTGTGTGTGTGTGTGTGTGTGTTTGTGTAAGTCATAGTATTTGGAGATGATGGAGTCAGTTTACAGTCGAAATTGGTTTTTTTTTTTTCTAATAAAGAAATGATCATTTCTCTGGAACGGTGATCGTATAAACAGGTGAAGACTTCATGTTCTTCAGGTATTTTAAACGATTTTGAGTTTTACATTGAAATTTTAACAAGTAATATAGTACTTGATTTAAAGTATTATTTCTTCTTAGCGAGGCAGAAATGTAACTTTCACACTTGTGATGCACACATTTCTACTTAAAAATGTAGTTTTCTTCCACGTAGCTTTACATGTCTTTATTTCTTGTTGGAAAATGAAATCATTTCAGCTGTATCATATGTGGTTTTCTAAGGCCCCATCCACACGAAGACAAATCCAGGCCAAAACTCAAAAATATTTGGTCAATTCACCCTGTCATCCACACAAATTCAGCGTTCCGTGGATCTGAAACCGAACATTTTTGAAACCAGGTCCCAGGGTGAACAGATCTGAAAACTGTTGAATCCATGGCTCCGTATTTACTCCTATCGTGGAGCGTTTCCTGATTCGCTGCGTCGTCGCGCTACGTCGTAACAAATGCGCAGAACACTGTAAACAACAACAACACGGCGCTGTGCTGAGCAGACGTCCTGCTGAAGACTGCCAGCCTTTTGCCACTTTTACAGCAAAATATTGCACTCCGTCAGTGCCACCGGATACAACAAGTCAGCATGGAGAACGCCAAGCTTCATGCATTTTTTTTTTTTTTTTGTTATCGTAAATATACATGTACAGTACATGGCAAACATTATGCCAGGGGAACGCAATAACCGAGAAGTTTCTTTCAAACGGTTTAAATTTCTCACAGATAGCCACTGATAGTTTTTCCAGCCTTTTAGTTTTCAGAGTCTTTTAACATTTTTATATAAGACAGTACAACATTTTTGAAGTGGGTAAATGACGGCTTCTGCCTGCTGTATTTTCATTTATGAATAAAGAATTTTGATCTTAGGATTAGTAAATTGATGATAAAAAAATACGTCCTTCTTTTCCTGTTTTCTGGAGAAACAAAAAAACACATTTACCACCTCAAAGTAAAGTCCTTGTCTACATTATTAATTACAAAGCGACAGAAATCCTTCCAGAAGATCCTGGAGTCGTCACGTCCAAAAGATTCCGCAGAAAGAACAGAAACATCAACGCCCCTTTAATATTTAGTCATGAAGCGGCCAGCAGGAAGCTTCATGTAACGTTGAAAAAGATTGCGAAGAGCTACTAGGCGGAGGTGCTATGATATTGATATGATTCAAAAAAAAAAAAAAAAAAAAAAAAAAAGCCCCGGCCGGGGCTTTCCTCTGCCCCGTTTCTGGACTGGAGCGTGGGCGTCTGCCTGGGGGGGCGGCTTGGATCCGGGCTCTGTGATGACCGCCGGCTGTCTGGGCTCTGAGGGCCTCTCTGGCCTGCTTCTGACCTTCTCAGGGGTCAGAGGTCATATATGCATGATCACTATCACCATCACTGTCACCATCATATCTGCATGATCACGCTGATCTTTAATCACTCTTCACATACTTGGTTACCTTGTCTTCTTGTGGTGGTTAGACTAATGGTGATCTGTAGCAGACCTCTCTTGATGCACGCCCCGAGTTTACTACTAGTTACTACTAGTTACTACTAGTTACAAGTCTGTTCACTACCATGGTTCATCAGGGGGGGGAAAAAAAAAAATATATATGTATATGTATAGTTCTGTCAGTTCTTGTGTTGGTTGTCGGCTCTGTTTTGGTGTTGTCTAGATTGGGGGTTTGGGATTGTTCTTGGTTGCGTGTGGTGCGTCGACAACACTGTTTTGTATTGTGACTGTGTACATAGGTTGTGCCCCCCCCCCCCTCGTTCTTCCTCTCCGAGCGTCTCCGTCCCGGTCCTGTCCTCAGCCATGCCGGATGCCAGCTTTAAATAAAGGCAGCAGCAGGAGGAGATTCAGTCTCGTCCTGCTGCTAACATTAAAATCTGTTCGGATAGTAAAAGGCTACAATCATACAATATTGCACGCCCCAGCTGCTGAACAGGACAAGGGAAAAGAAAAAAAAAAAGCTGTGATATCGCCATGTATTTCCGGCGGTTGTCAATGAAGCGCCACCTTGCGGCCTGGCATGTCATTGCAACGTTTCAGCCGTTTTGAAAACAGTCATGTGGACGGCCATAAATATTGAATCAACTCCGTCTTTACAGGCAAACGTGTTTAGAACTATGAGCGTTTTTGATTTGTGTGGATGGGGCCTCAATAAATATAAAAAAAAATTATTACCTTACCTTTACATTCATTCAAAAAAACACAGCAAAATAAGACTTTTTTTTGCCATTGTCATGTGTCTTGTGGGAATAAAAAACACTCAAACTTTTGTTGTTTAGAATATAAAGGAAAAAAGTGCAGAAGATGGACCATGTTTGCATGACGTTTGATGTTCAATTCCAAGGAAGTGTCACAGTGCGGGGATGGAAGGACCCACGCACAGGCAGCACCGGCAGAATCGAACACATTTGTTTCCAGGAGCGCAGGAACAAGCTGAGCTGAGCTGACATGCAGGCCAGGACACAGACGCTCACCGACAGACCCACAAGGAACCAACAAGAGAGAGGGGAGCAGGGCCTAAACAGAGGAGACAACAGGTGTGGCACATCAGGGAGATAACAGACAGGAGAACATGAGGCGCAGGCAGGAACAGGTGAAGCAGGGCAAACAAAGGAAAAAAACGGGCCCTGAGCGCCCCCATATGGCCACAGGGCGCAGGGCATGACAGAAAGTTCCGTTCACGCTGCAACATTTTAAAGATAATGTCGGTTTACATGGAAATGTTGAAAACATGGAAATACTGTGTTTTTTTTTCTGGATTTCCGGAGTCATCCACAACTTTTCAACAATGTCTTAAACTTAAGGAAACGGTGCTTTTGCAGCGGCACAGTGGAGTAGCGGTCAGCTCGAGAGTAGATTCTGGGTTTGTGGGTAAGTTTAGTGTAAAAGTTCATTAAGCAGTACCGTATAATATCTGGAGGAAATCAGGCTCCTGCGACAAAATGTCTGAACTTTTTTCACTTGAAGACACAACTTTTAGACTTTCTGAACTTTGTCCTTTCATTATGTTTCATGAATCAGCTGTTTCATGAATCACTGAAATGTTTCAGTGATGAAGAAGATCTTCCTGTTGATTAACGGAGAGCAGCAATTCAGACGTGAGACAACTCATTTTGTCTCAATGCAATGAAATACAGTTTATAATCGCCCTCTGGTGATCTTTCAGTCTGTATCTGCCATCAAAACATGAACCAGTGCTGCTTTTAGAATAAAGTGGAGGACAGACGGTCAGAAGTCACTGAAGGTTCATGATCTCTGGAATTTAAATCTTCTTCCTCTCCAAGCTACTCAACAGCTGCTACGTTTCAGATGAAAAGGCAACGTCTGCTCTTTAGTTTCAGAAAGCAGTTTCCACAGAAACAACAGAAATGCTGAAAGCGACGTAGTTACCATGTGCGGCCACTAGTAGGGGCTGCTCGGCAGACTGAGGTCTGTTCATCACGCTCACCCTTCAGAACCTTCATCCATCCACTTTCAGTAGCACTTCATTCAACCAAAAAACATGCATCTTCTCATAAATCTGTTGAAGTTCAGTCCAACGACTGACTGTGTTCATGTTCCAGAGAACTTTCAGAAGTTTCTAGAGACGCAAGTGAGGCCAAAATATTCAAAGTGACAGTGTTGCTATGGAAACGAGAGCTGGCGGCCCTGCAGCTCTGGACCTGTTGATGTTGTGTTGGACTCTCTGAGATGTTTATGACCTGACACGTCTTTTCGTTTTGGATTTGGAGATGTCCTGAACACTTGACTTCTTTTATGGTGCGGTGGTTATTTTCCATCCTCACCAGGGTTGATTTAGCACTTTGAGTTTTTGTGAAAATCACTGTGTTTCTGAGCTTTTAGGCCGTCTGAATTTGAGAAAACACCCATCACTCACACAGACTTCCTCTCAGCCGGAGCTTTCAGACGGCCTTTCTAAACCCTCCAGAGCGAATCCCTCCTCCGCCCGCTCCGCTCTCAGTGGGGACGCTGGAGCGCCGTCTCCACCTTCGCCAGCTGATGTAGCTCTGCTCTAATCTTCTAAAAGAATATCAGTTGTCCGATAAGGTTCATTAGGCCTTTTTTTGTATTCATGGTTTGGATTCGTATACACAGGCCAGAGGTTCTGAGGAAGGCTGCAGCTTGGCAGCCGAAACATGTCAAGGTAGGCAAAATAACCTCTGGCCTGTGTATACGAATCCAAACCATGAAGAATATCAGTTATTCTAATCAAGGTGATTCTCAGATTAAAAGGAAAATACAGCATTTCAGTTTTTTTAAACATTTACTTTGACAAGCTGGAAAGTGAAAAATCTTTAAGGTTGATTCAACCCCTAATTAAGGAGTAATGATATGTGATTGCACAGGTGTGTGTGTGCGTGTGTGTGTGTGTGTGTGTGTGTGCGTGTGTGTGTGTTTTATGATCTGCAGGTGGCTAATTAGCGCTGTCAGTGACTTCCTCTCCTTTGTTGGTTACTAACTCCGTCCTCCTTCACAGCCTTGATGCTTTCTGGAGCGTCTGAACGTCAAAACCTCTGCTGCGGTCTGAAAGCTCATCTTGACGACTCCGTTTGACGGAAGTTACTTCGATCCTTCCATCCTTCACAGCTGAAGAAATCAGCAGCGTTTCATGGATGAAGGTGTCAGTGAATTGCTGGTACAGCCACGATGCCAAGCAGGTTGCAGGTTCAGACGCTGAGTGATGCCCTGCTTTCCGGGCTGGGCGGCGGGTTAATAACCTGTAAAACCTGTGAATTCCTGAAACCCAAACTAGCGCTGCGTTCGACTGCGTCCTGCTGTGGGGAAGCAGAGCTCACTGACCGTCTAATTGTTCAATGGAAAACTTGACAAAGACACAAAATTACTAAGTTCTTTTGATGTAAAAAAAAAAAAAAATAGTACATGTATGTTTGAGTGAAACTGTGATTGTGGCATGGATAAAAGAGCTCAACAGTTTTAAAAAGTGGTTTGTTGTGCTGTTTTGGTCATTAGTTTTTTGCTTTCTTCTTTTCACACATTTCTGATGGAAACAGAAAAACACAGTTCAAACCTGTCAAAGGTCAACTGGAGAAACACTTTCCTGAACAGAATAAAGCAAATTGCTTGGTTTGAAGCTGCTGGAGGCAGGATTCTGCTAGTCAATGCTAATTTTTCTGTGTTTTCTTTGGATTAAATGTTAGAGTATCCATTGATAATCCTTTAGGAGTGTAGCATAACTGCTCTACCGCGAGGGCGCAGCGTTTCCATCTGTCTCTGTTCTGAGCTGAAAAGGAATCTCCACAGCTCCAGGTATCTTTGACCAATCAGAAGAGCCCCTGAGGCTCTAACCGTGATTGGTCGAGGGGCGTTCGTCACACGTTGTTGTGGGAGGGGCTTAACTTGCGTAAGGGCGTGATGTCAGAGAAAACAGGACAGGATTGGCTGTGCTGGGTTTCAAATCACCATCTTAGATGGGTCAAATCGCCATCTTGCTGAGGTAACCCTAAGCAAGATGGCGGAGATGCGGAATCCTGCCTACAGCACCTTTAAGGAAGAGTTTTTAGCTAAATATCATTTCAGTGTCACAGGAGCAAAGCCCACTAGTGTATTATTATTATTATTATTATTATTATTATTATTATTATTATTATTATTATTATTTTACAGCTATGTGATTCCCTTTTACTGCTGACTCAGCGAAGTGAAACTCTTCACTCCCAGACTATTCGTCACCGTTGTGTTTGGGACCGTTTCATGTTCGCCACATTTATTCCATTTACATTTCATGTTTTTCCTCACAAAAGTTTGGTATTTATACGGCAACAACAGAAACGCTGAAAAAAAAAAGAAAGAAAAGTTTTCACGTTGGGCCACGAGAGGTTTTTGTTTGTTTGTCACGAAGAGAGACTCGAGCACAGAGAACAACACGAGGTCAACTCAACAATCACAGTTCAATCATATGGACGGGAGATGAAGACGGACTGATCTTAAAGTGACCCGCAACTCTAAAACTACCAGGATCTGGACTGGAACCAGGACCGGGAGGATCTGGACCAGGACCAGGACCAGGAAGATCTGGACCTACAGTCTTGCGGTCGTCCTCCTCATGCAGGGTCTTGCGTCTGTTGATTCCAGCCATGGCGCCCATGAGTCGTAGCATCATAACTGCCATGAAGACAGAACTGGAGGCTTTTCAGAAACCTCCACGTTGGGGCCGGTTTCCAAAAATGTGCCTTTTCAGTGACTGTAGAGTAAAAGAACCTCCTGAAAGCGCTGAAAGTTTAGCATTTTTACTTGAAACCAAACCCCGGTACCTGTGCACTTCAGTTCTGCGTGTAATGACAGACGCTACCACCACCCTGCGCCGCCGGTTTGAGGTGTGTGTCGTTACTTAAACACCTGTCGACACACAAAGCGACCGCCGCCTGCAGCGTAATCACTGCGCTCATAACAGGGAGTGTGTGTGTGTGATCACTCCTAGCAGGCCGTGGAAGTGTTTGGAGGGGTGTGTTGTTAGCCAAACACCTGTTGACCGAGACGGCGGCGGCAGAAAGCTGCTCGGTACATCGTCTCACCCCACTCAGGCTCTGCCGTAAACAGAGCCATCCACATCCAGACAGGAACAGCTGGGACTTTCCTCCAGGCTTTATGCTCAGGGGGATTTGCATGTGCAGCTCGTAGTGGGAGGGGTTTCTGATACACCCCCATGGCGGTTCATCCAGACGCTGGCAGAGTGTCTGTCTCCCGCTTCCTGTCACTTTTAGCCCGGTCATGAAGAGCACCGCTGTGTTTGATGCTGGGCCGTTTTACCGCCGGGACCTTTAGAGCCTCGCCGCGGCTCCAATCAGCCGCATCAACGCCGTGCTGCCGTCACTTTTCCTGCCAGGGTGAGCTTTAATTATGGGCTGGATTAGCATGTAGCGCCGGCAGGCCGGTCAGAGCAGAGCGGTCCTGGAGCATTGAAAACACAAACGTGGATCCGGTTTTTAGAAGCCTGAAATATTTGGGTGTAAATAAGAAATCACACCAGAACATGTTTCTGCTGAGTGCCACAGGCTCTCTTATTAATGTCAGCAGGAAGCTAGTGAAACGTAGCTGATCTGTTAGCTGGTTCTTCAGAGAACGTTGTTTTTCTCAGCCTCTGCAGCACACTGGAACGAGAATCCTCTGCTCTGTCATTTCATTCACTTCTTTTTTTAATTTGCACATTTTTTGTGAAACAATGCTGATTAATTGCACTTTTTTTCATTTTTTTGAAAATTGTTAATTTATTTATATAATTACTCAGTTTTACGTGAGTCTAAATCCAAGTAATTCTTAAGTATTTGGGTTTCAAACATTTCCTGGAGTCATAGACCCCGCTCCGTTGCCCTCAGGCTTTTGTTTTTGAGAACTCACGGTGTCATTTAGACTGATCGACACAGTGACCGACGTTTCTACAACAAAAACATAACAGAGATGTGTTTTCACTAGAGATGCTGTCCTGTAAGTAAAGGATGCTGCTGACTCCTGAGGAAACTGCCGTCATTATTGGCAGAAAGACACCAGAAACTCTCCTGGTTCTAATGCTGACGGAGGGTTGATGAGATCCAGGAGTCTTTACAGCTGGCACAGACTTTATTTAAATGTTTGACTTTTTGGTTTTTTTGCTAAATAGAAAGCTTTTCGATGAAAAAGTGCATGTTTTCTGTATGATATCACTGTCGGCTCTCCTGCTGCTTTGCTGATGCATCCAGACATTTGAAGGCATCATGAAAAAAATAAGGTGGAGCCTGAAGCCGAAGAGATTTTCTGCTTGGCCACACTCACTCCAGCAAACTCGCCGAGACACCCGAGCTTCGGGATTAAACTTGTTCTAATGGACTTCACGTGAAAGCGCCCATTCACAAGTCAAACGGAGGCAAGAATCCCCCGGTGGCACGTGAGGAAAGACGTACAGCTGACACAGAGTTTTCAAAAACACCTCCTCACGCCTTACAGGGAAGCCATTCCTTTATTTCTCCTGCATTAGCATGACTGTGGGGCAAACTGCCGACTGTGACTTTACAGGATTGACTCAGTTAAGCTCTTCAGCTGTTGACACTTGGGCCATAATTAACTCAGACTGCCAGAGAACCATGCGGTTGGAGCGTATGTGCGTGTATCTGGACTTCTCTCCGTGACGCTAAGCCTTTAGTCCGATCGGTGGAGGGAAATCTTATTTAGATGTCGGGTTTTCACCAAGTTTGATGTGCAGACAGAGCGCAAGTCAAGAGGGGGAATAAATAAATAATGAAGCCGGAGAAAAGGCCCATTAAATGTGAAATGCTTCCTAAAACAGAATCTCCTTATTTAGGGTAAATAAGCCAGTTAAGTGTGATGATGCATCAACTGCAGCATCACTAAAAGGCAGCAGCACTTAAGAGGCTAATTCACTCCGCCGCCGCTAGTTTTCATTAAACAGCAGCTGTAATGACTCACTGTTTCATCTCGCTGTTCAAAAGCAAAGTGACTTTTAATTTTTTAACAAAACTGCACTTTCACTTTGAGCATAAAGACACATTCAGCACAAAAAGCACGAAGGGAGACATGCACTAAGATGTTCTCCAAGGAGAATTAAAAAGGCCCACGACTGGCAGAATAAAGGAAAACATGGCGCTCAGCTAAATTCACAGCAACCTTCTTTCATGGTTTCAGCCTTTTGTAGGAATTCTAGTGATTTGGGAATGAAATGCAAAAACATTTCTAAGAAAAAGTGTCCTGCAGAAAACGTTTCCAGCTTCACATGAAGACCTGAAGCTTCTGAAGCTCCATTTATTCCATCGTGTTCTCCAGTGACAACACAAAACACTCATTAAGCTTCGACGTCCTTTTCTAAATGTTGCCGTATGCATGTGAAACTTTTCTAAGAGCGTTTTCACTAGAAATATCCTATAAACAGTAGAGCGCCGTGATGGTTTAACTGGTTATAAACAGAAATACTGAGAATCAGTCGACACAGAGACGACTGAAGGCTTTGCCAAACTCAGGAAACGTGAAAGCTAGTGTTTCAAGTTTTAGTTTTTATCCTCAAGAAGAAAGTCTGAATTGATGCAAAAACAACAACTTCTTTTGCACAGATCGCATATCTGATCAGAGAAGTTGATGCAGAAATAAAAATGCAAAGTGTTCTTTATTTACCTCCACTTCTCCACAGGGTCTGTTGATTGAGCTGTTTCCGTTCAGTTTTACATGATTTCACTTGATGTTGCTTCTGACTTTTCCAGCAGGTAAGAAATCATTTGCGCTGTAGTTTTTTTTGTGAATGACTTGTGATTCATCTCCCATTTACCATTTTTTCATTTAGATTTTCTAGAGCATGAATTCTGACAGTCCAGTCTCTTCTGATACCTGCGCTGCTCAGCCGTCCTCAGAACTGAAGGAAACAGGAGGAAACGCAGAGTCAGGAGCTTCAATCCTCCTTCAGCACAGCTCAGACGATGCTCTGGACGGAGGCGCTGGGAAAGAGACGGGGACCAAAACGAACGAAGAGCTGAGCAGCAGCACAAAGAGGCAACGACGAATCGCTTCGTTTGAAATGCACAGAATAATCACTGGAACGGAGTGAGGACGGCCGGTGAGCTGGCACTGGAGGCGTTGTCATCCAGCTGTTTGCTCTGCTTTCCCCTCTTCCTGAGGTTTTCTGCCCGTGCTGACGGACAGGCTGAGGAAGCAGCGCCATCTACCTGCGAGGGGCTGATCTCCACTCGTTCCTCCAGCAGAGAGAGAGCCGAGGAAGACCAGCTGTCAATCATCGTGCTGAAGGTCCTCTGTGATTACGGGAATTAACACGTATCAGAAGTCACGCGGAAATGATTTATTAGCGTAGCGCTGAGCAGACAGCACCTGAACGCAGGCCGGGTGAGCCAGGCGGCGAGCGCAGGAGATCAGAGGATGTGAGCCTTCACGCCGTATAATACTCCACTGACATCTTTATTAGACCATAAAACAACATTTTGATCCACGGAGAGGTTTTTCCTCAGGTCGAACAGGACAAAGATCCCTCTGTGAATCAGAATGTGGCTTTATGGGCTGATAAAGACATCAGTGGGGATCACACAGAACACACTCTGTCGGATATGAGCTCCACTCACACAGCTGCCCCGACACATGTGCAGTGTTTTTTTGTTTTGTTTTGTTTTTTTTTTTGTTGTTCCAGACAGGAAGCCATTTAACATAAAAAGCTTCCCCCCATAATTACATCCCTTCCCTTCGCGGCGCTGTCTTCTGCCGTGGTTTCATTTGCATTTTCATTTGCAGATTTTCTGGAAACTCAGTGCGTGAATGTTTTCCTGGTACACTGAACGATTCCATCCAGTAATGTAGAGAGATTATACGGAAATTATAAAACTGTGTCCTGCTGAAAGCAGGAAGGTCAGAAAGTTGTCCTCTCGGTCATTATATGTCAGATTTACTGGGGACTGAACGGAAACAACGGTGAAGAGTCTCTAGAGGAGGATCAGCACATGACGGACCGCTGGTCCAACTGAGAACTGACTGTTTCCAAAATAAAATCCCTCCCTGCACTCCGCAGCTGAGCAGCTGGTGACGATGCCAAAGATCCACATCCACTCGAACCTCAACCGTTCGTTACAATAGATTACTGGCCAGAGAGCTCTGCTCGGAGCTCCTTTTGTGTGACGTATACTTCCGATTGTGTAAAATGGCCTTAAATCATCAAGTTAAAAGACAAGAGAGCTGTGTTTCCCCATTCTGGTCCCCAGGCCCCCTGTCCAACATGTCTTAGACATTTCCTTCTTCCAACACACCTGATTGAAATGACCTGCTCAGCACCAAGCTCTGCAGCAGGTGTGGGAAGAGCGAACCCTCTTGGACCGGGGTCCTGAGGAGCGGTACTGGGAAACACTGTGATAGAGCACTGTCAGGCCAGCAGCAATCTATATATACCGTAAACCCTCCAATAATGACCTGTATTCCATTAAAAACCCGTCTCCTTTAATGACCGGGTGCGTTTTTGAAGAAAGCTCATAAAAGCGAGATTTCTCACATTGGTTGAAAAAATAAAATAAAATTAATCGAATTAATTTGATATATCACCCAGCTCTTAACCCCTTATCAGATAAAAACATCCAGACCGCTCTCACTCTCACTGAGGATATCCAATATGGCAACTGATCGGTTTCCGTTGCTTATTCATCATATTTCAACCAATCAAGTGACTCATCCCTCCCTCCGATGGCTAACCAGCCAACCGCTGCCGAGACTGATGGGCCCACGTCATCGGTCGTCATCACTCGTCATCAGTGAATTCTGAGCCAATCACGTCGGTAGAAACGTTTGACTGACAGGGCTGGTAGCCAATGAGCTTGCTGAATGGCTGGCTGGCCCGCTGGCGGGGTTTTGTGACTTCTCAGATATCTGCTGAGGGATGCACCTGCTGTCTGTCCCTGCTCCTCTCAGTCTGAGGGCCTTATCCCACACTGAAGCCTGTCTGAAGTGATTTTTTGAGTACTTTATGAGTTTTTGGAGTGAAAATAATGTAAAAATGGGCCAAAAACCAACATATACTATTGTACAGAGGGCATCCAGAGGGTATACAGAGGATGTCCAAAATTGACCCCGCCGGGGCATAGCAGTACAAATACATGTGTGAAACACTCATTTCTTGTTCAAATGAGACCCCAACCATGCATGTACTCCAAACAGTTCAAGAACAGCATTCAGTTTACTTTAGGTACGTCTTTAGTTGAACTTTTAGGTAAAAATGGCCCCGAGCTTAAAGGGTTAACTGCACTACTGTTTATTACTGTTTTAGTACTGTTTGATACTCGTTGTCAATAAATGAGCTCAGTACATTTTACTGGGTTGAAACTGGCACAAAAGATTTTTCTGCTCTTTTTGAACATTTTAAAATCTAAGCCTCTCTCTTCTACATGCCTCCTTCCATTAAAAGCCTGGTGCAGCTACAGCTGAGACAAATAAAAGCCCCGGTTACTATAACAGGATTTACGGTAGACAGAAAAAAAAATAAACAGATAAACAGTGTCTTTAAAATGAATCAAAAATTTTGAAAGATTTGTGGACCCAGTGGGTGTAAACGATTACTTAACCCCGGGCTCCTATCACGTGGAACCGGCTCCCAGTTCGGCTTCTTTCTCTCGTTTCAATGTCATTTCATTCTATTACTACGTGTCATTGATGGTTGTTCCTCTTGTAGCCTATGTACACCAATAAATTCAATCCATCCATCCATCCATCCATTGTCTACCACTTATCCAGGGCCGGGTCGCGGGGGCAGCAGTCTCAGCAGGGATGCCCAGACTTCCTGTCCCCAGACTCTTCCTCCAGCTCCTCTGGGAGGATCCCAAGGCGTTCCCAGTCCAGCCGAGAGACATGGTCTCTCCAGCGTGTCCTGGGTCTTCCCCGGGGTCTCCTCCCAGTGGGACATGCCCGGAACACCTCCCTAGGGAGGCGTCCAGGAGGCATCCTAAACAGATGTCCGAGCCACCTCAGCTGGTTCCTCTCGATGTGGAGGAGTAGCGGCTCTACTCCGAGCTCCTCCCTGGTGACTGAGCTCCTCCCCCTGTCTCTAAGGGAGCGCCCAGCCACCCTACGGAGGAAGCTCATTTCGGCCGCTTGTATCCGGGATCTTGTCCTTTCGGTCATGACCCAAAGCTCATGACCATAGATGAGGGTGGGAACGTAGATTGACCGGTAAATCGAGAGTTTCGCCTTTCGGCTCAGCTCCTTCTTCACCACGACGGACCGATACAACGACTGCATCACTGCAGCCGCTGCACCGATCCGCCTGTCAATCCCACCTCCATCCGTCCCCCACTCGTGAACAAGACCCCAAGATACTTGAACTCCTCCACTTGGGCTAGGGTCTCTCCACCAACCTGGAGGGGCAAGCCACCTTCCTCCGGTCGAGGACCATGGCCTCGGATTTGGAGGTGCTGATCCTCATTCCTGCCGCTTCACACTCGGCTGCGAACCGCCCCAGTGCATGCTGTAGGTCCGGGTTCGATGAAGCCAACAGGACAACATCATCTGCAAAAAGCAGAGATGAAATCCTGTGGTCCCCGAACCGGACCCCCTCCGGCCCCTGGTCCCTGAACCGGACCCCCTCTGGCCCCTGGCTGCACCTAGAAATTCTGTCCATGAAGATTACGAACAGAAGCGGTGACAAAGGGCAGCCCTGCCGGAGTCCAACATGCACCGGGAACAGGTCCGACTTACTGCCGGCAATGCGGACCAGACTCCTACTCCGGTCATACAAAGACCGGACGGCCCTTAACAAGGGGCCCCGGACTCCGTATTCCCGGAGCACCCCCCACAAGACACCACGAGGGACACGGTCGAATGCCTTCTCCAAATCCACAAAACACATGTGGACTGGTTGGGCAAACTCCCACGAACCCTCGAGCACCCTATAGAGGGTATAGAGCTGGTCCACTGTTCCACGACCAGGACGAAAACCGCATTGTTCCTCCTGGATCCGAGGTTCGACTATCGGTCGGATCCTCCTCTCCAGTACCCTGGAATAGACTTTCCCGGGGAGGCTGAGGAGTGTGATCCCCCTATAGTTGGAGCACACCCTCCGGTCCCCCTTTTTAAACAGGGGGACCACCACCCCGGTCTGCCAATCCAGAGGCACCGTCCCCGACCGCCACGCGATGTTGCAGAGACGTGTCAACCAAGACAGTCCCTGCACATCCAGAGACTTAAGGTACTCAGGCCGAATCTCATCCACCCCCGGTGCCTTGCCACCGAGGAGCTTGCCAACCACCTTGGTGACTTCAGCTTGGGTGATGGACGAGTCCACCTCTGAGACCTCAGCCTCTGCTTCCTCCACGGAAGACGTGGCGACGGGATTGAGGAGGTCCTCGAAGTATTCCTTCCACCGTCCAACAAAATCCCCAGTTGAGGTCAGCAGCTCCCCACCTCCACTGTAAACAGTGTTGGTGGAGACCTGCTTTCCCCTCCTGAGGCGCCGGATGGTTTGCCAGAATTTCTTCGAGGCTGACCGATAGTCCTCCTCCATGGTCTCCCCGAACTCCTCCCAGACCCAAGTTTTTGCCTCCACAACCACTCGGGCTGCAGTTCGCTTGGCCTGCCGGTACCCATCAGCTGCTTCGGGAGTCCCATGAGCCAGCAAGGCTCGATAGGACTCCTTCTTCAGCTTGACGGCAGCCCTTACTTCCGATGTCCACCACCGGGTTCGGGGGTTGCCGCCACGACAGGCACCGGAGACCTTACGACCACAGCTCCGGGCAGCTGCTTCGACAATGGAGGTGGAGAACATGGTCCACTCGGACTCAATGTCCCCAGCCTCCCTCGGGACATGAGAGAAGCTCTCCCGGAGGTGGGAGTTGAAAACCCTGCTGACAGAGGGTTCCACCAGACGTTCCCAGCAGACCCTCACAACACGTTTGGGTCTGCCAAGTCTGTCCGATCAATTTATGTTTGTATAGCCCAGTATCACAACAGCTGCCTCAGAGGCTTCAAGATGTTACATTGATTGGTAAAAATTTCTGAGATTGATAAAGACTTTGATAATCACAATGAATCACAGTGTAGTGTCTATATAAACAGTCCACAGACAGAACAGAGTGAGAACGTTGACATCAGACCAATAAACATAGTGGCATGAACAGTCCACAACAGCTCGTCAATGACTGAACTAAGTCATGTTAGAATGTTAAAACAATAAAAACAGTGAATAACAGTGAGAGGGTCTAAGGCGGTGGTTGCTTCGTTTTGTCTCGTTACTGTGACTTTGACATATTAACATTATGCTTATTCACTGTTTTTATTTTTACCGGCCAATGTAACATCTTGAAGCCTCTGAGGCAGCTGTTGTTGTGATACTGGGCTATACAAAAATAAATTGATTGATTGATTGATTGATTGATAAGCATAATGTTAATATGTCAGATTCACAGTAATGAGACAAAACGAAGCAACCACCGCCTTAGACCCTCACATCCAGCAAGAAAAAACTCCAAAAACCCAGTGGGAGAAGAAGAGATCTTGGGGAGAACCACAGTATGGAGGGATCCCTCTCCCAGGGACGGACAGCTTTGGCAACAGCTAGCATGAGACAATAAGAATAACAGCCTAGGACTATGTTGAGGACAGTCCGTTGGAATGTATGTAGATACAAGAACCTGTCTGTCCTATCTCCTTCTCTTTCTGTCCCCTCACCCCAACCGGAATAACAGAAACCTCTCCTCCTCTGAGCCTGGTTCTGCAGGGTTCTCCTCCTCTGAGCCTGGTTCTGCAGGGTTCTCCACCTCTGAGCCTGGTTCTGCAGGGTTCTCCACCTCTGATCCTGGTTCTGCAAGGTTCTCCTCCTCTGAGCCTGGTTCTGCAGGGTTCTCCTCCTCTGAGCCTGGTTCTGCAGGGTTCTCCACCTCTGATCCTGGTTCTGCAGGGTTCTCCTCCTCTGGGCCTGGTTCTGCAGGGTTCTCCTCCTCTGGGCCTGGTTCTGCAGGGTTCTCCTCCTCCGAGCCTGGTTCTGCAGGGTTCTCCTCCTCTGAGCCTGGTTCTGCAGGGTTCTCCTCCTCTGGGCCTGGTTCTGCAGGGTTCTCCTCCTCTGGGACTGGTTCTGCAGGGTTCTCCTCCTCTGGGCCTGGTTCTGCAGGGTTCTCCTCCTCTGGGACTGGTTCTGCAGGGTTCTCCTCCTCTGGGCCTGGTTCTGCAGGGTTCTCCTCCTCTGGGCCTGGTTCTGCAGGGTTCTCCTCCTCTGGGCCTGGTTCTGCAGGGTTCTCCTCCTCTGAGCCTGGTTCTGCAGGGTTCTCCTCCTCTGAGCCTGGTTCTGCAGGGTTCTCCTCCTCTGGGCCTGGTTCTGCAGGGTTCTCCTCCTCTGAGCCTGGTTCTGCAGGGTTCTTCCTGTTAAAAGGGAGTGTTTCCTTTCCACAGTCCTGATGCTGCTCATGTGGATCTGTTGGGTTTCTCTGTGAAGGTCTAGAAACCACCATGCTGTAATTGGGACTTCATGAATAAAGCTGACCTGAACTGAATGGAAGTGGATTCCATTGGAGAGCTGAGGGAGGGAGGGAAGCCACAATGCTTCGTCCGCACAGAGTTCCTACAGTTCTTGTATGAAAGAAAGCTGCCGTCGTGACACATGTTCACTGAACAGAGTGTGAAAGTTCACATCTGGAAGGTCTTCAGGCGACGAACACGGCTTTCACTGAGGAGTTTCAGGTTGATTCGATTGAGCACAAAATCAATAGAATATTTACAACGGTTCTTTGTTCTTTTAGTCAAACCTCGGTCTGTTGTGTGAAGGATCCAGTGAATTTTTGGCTGATTCAAACCTGAAGAAGTGGGATCCATCGGTACTGAAACATAGCTGAACAGCCGCCATCAGACACTTCAGCGTGTTTTCTTTTTCCTTTTATTTATGATGGTAAAATTTCAGCTGGGATTTCCACTGGTGGAGTTTTTAGAACAGTGTTTCTGACCCAGTTTGTTTCATTCTGGCATGAGTAAGGGCTAACTGTGGTCTTCTAAGATGTAAATAAATAACACCATGATGAATAATCTAATTTGTTTGGTTCAAAATTTGCATTGGATACTAGAAAAAAATTGAGAAAACAGAGAAAATGTCCTCTAATAAAGCCTCAGTCAAATCATGGGGAGCCAGCTGAGTCCCACCACAGTAACATCAGCATCTCTGCAGAATGATTGAACCTGTTCAATGACTCAAGTTGTGGGTATTAGTTAAAAAGCATAAACCTCCAGCGTTTTGTGTCATCTGGAACAAACAGTTCTCCAAATTCCTGAAGCCTCGACCGGCTCCATGCTCCTACCAGGCTACCAAGCTACCAAGCTATCGAGCAGTGATAACATTTCAAAGAACAACTGAATGTTTTTGACAAACTTCTTCACATCAACAGACACATGGCGGCAGGGACAAAGGTTCTGCACTGGAAGGCTTCATTTATATTCCCTTCACGTACACACTGTTATCATTTCCTAACAAATTGTGAAAAAATCGAGCTTCTTGCCTCCGATCATCTCCATCAGCGATACAGCCCTCCTGTCCAGAGACCCACTTCCACGCTTGGCGGTACAGAAGCCACATCGGTGACCGTTCTTAGCTGCAGACCTTTGGTGCGTCAGGCCGACTGCCTCGGCTCTAATGATCTGCGTCTGCCGCCAACGGAGACGAAAAGTTTGGCCGTTTCTTCTGAAGCCACGTTTTCAGACAAGTGCTGATCTGAACCTCCATGAATATGAAGCATCTTCCTCCCATTAAACTGGCCTTTCTTAGTCTTTACTGATACATCTTGATATATTTGCTATTTTAAGAGTTGGCCTGATAACTTATGCAATGTGCCGCTGAACTGTCTTCAGTGAATGTTTCTGCCATGAGTTTGGGCTCTTACCAGCAGAGGAAGCGTGTGTGTGAGTGTGTGTGTGTGTGAGTGTGTGTGTGTGTGTGTGTGTGTGTGTGTGTGTGTGAAACATTACATGAATATGAAAATTGCTCCCATAAATAGGCTTCACTTTAAGTTCTGTGAAACTTTAATTTGCCCCCCCCCCCCCCCCCCCCCCCCCCGGTGGCATATGAATCTCATCTCCTCGTCTCCCTGGAGGTTTGCGCCTGTGACGCTCGCTCCTCACTCTCTCTCTCTCGCTCTCTCCGTCTTGCTCCTCACTCTCTCTCTCTCGCTCTCTCCGTCTTGCTCCTCACTCTCTCTCTCTCTCTCTCTCTCCTCTCTCTCTCCTCGCTCTCTCTCTCCTCGCTCCTTTCTCCTCGCTGCTCTCTCTCTCTCCTCGCTCCTCGCTCTCTCTCTCTCTCTCCTTGCTCGCTCTCTCCTCTCTCCTCGCTCCTCTCTCTCTCTCGCTCCTCACCCTCTCTCTCTCTCTCGCTCTCTCTCGCTCCTCGCTCTCTCTCTCTCTCTCTCCTCGCTCTCTCTCCTCGCTCCTCGCCCTCTCTCTCTCTCTCGCTCCTCTCTCTCTCGCTCCTCGCTCTCTCTCGCCCTCTCTCTCTCGCTCCTCGCTCTCTCTCTCTCTCTCTCTCTCTCTCTCCTCGCTCCTCTCTCCTCGCTCTCTCTCTCCTCGCGCTCCTTGCTCTCTCTCTCTCTCTCTCCTCGCTCTCTCTCTCTCTCCTCGCCTCTCTCTCCTCGCTCCTCTCTCTCTCCTCGCCTCTCTCTCCTCGCTCCTCTCTCTCTCCTCGCTCTCTCTCTTCTCGCTCCTTTCTCCTCGATCCTTGCTCTCTCTCTCTCTCCTCGCTCCTCGCTCTCTCTCTCTCTCTCCTCGCTCTCTCTCTCTCTCTCTCTTCTCTCTCTCTCTTGCTCTCTCTCTCTCTCTCTCTCTCTCTCCCTCCTCGCTCCTCTCTCCTCGCTCTCTCTCGCTCTCTGTCTCGCTCCTCGCTCTCTCTCTCCTCTCCTCGCTCCTCGCCGCTCTCTCTCTCTCCTCGCTCTCTCTCTCTCTCTCTCTCTCTCCTCGCTCCTCTCTCCTCTCTCCTCGCCGCTCTCTCTCTCTCCTCGCTCCTCTCTCCTCTCTCCTCGCCGCTCTCTCTCTCCTCGCTCCTCTCTCCTCGCTCTCTCTCGCTCTCTGTCTCGCTCCTCGCTCTCTCTCTCTCCTCGCTCCTCGCCGCTCTCTCTCTCTCCTCACTCTCTCTCTCTCTCTCCTCGCTCCTCTCTCCTCTCTCCTCGCTCCTCTCTCCTCTCTCCTCGCTCTCTGTCTCGCTCCTCGCTCTCTCTCTCTCCTCTCTCTCTCTCCTCGCTCTCTCTCTCCTCGCTCCTCTCTCCTTGCTCCTCGCCGCTCTCTCTCTCTCTCGCTCCTCGCTCTCTCTCTCTCTCTCTCCTCGGCTCTCTCTCCTCGCTTCTCTCTTCTCGCTCTCTCTCGCTCTCTGTCTCGCTCCTCGCTCTCTATCTCTCTCTCTCCTCTCTCTCTCCTCGCTCTCTCTCTCCTCGCTCCTCTCTCCTCGCCGCTCTCTCTCTCTCCTCGCTCCTCGCCGCTCTCTCTCTCTCCTCGCTCCTCGCCGCTCTCTATCTCTCTCTCGCTCCTCTCTCTCTCTCTCTCTCCTCTCTCTCCTCGCTCTCTCTCTCCTCGCTCCTCTCTCCTCGCTCTCTCTCGCTCTCTGTCTCGCTCCTCGCTCTCTATCTCTCTCTCCTCTCTCTCTCCTCGCTCCTCTCTCCTCGCTCCTCGCCGCTCTCTCTCTCTCTCCTCGCTCTCTCTCTCTCTCTCTCTCCCTCGCTCCTCTCTCCTCGCCGCTCTCTCTCTCTCCTCGCTCCTCGCTCTCTCTCTCTCTCTCTCTCTCTCTCTCGCTCCTCGCTCCTCGCCGCTCTCTATCTCTCTCTCGCTCCTCTCTCTCTCTCTCTCCTCTCTCTCTCTCCTCGCTCTCTCTCTCCTCCTCCTCTCTCCTCGCTCCTCGCCGCTCTCTCTCTCTCCTCGCTCCTCTCTCCTCGCCCTCTCTCTCTCCCTCGCCTCTCTCTCTCGCTCCTCGCTCTCTCTCTCTCTCCTCGCTCCTCTCTCTCCTCGGTCACCCTCTCTCCACATCTCTCTCCTTCGCTCCCTCGCCCCTCCTCTCTCCTCTCTCCTCTCATCTCCTCTCCTCCTCCCCCACTCCCCCCCTCCCTCTCCCTCTCCTCCCCTGCCCTCCTCGCTCCTCTCTCCTCGCTCCTCTCTCCTCGCTCTCTCTCTCTCTCCTCGCCTCTCTCTCCTCGCTCCTCTCTCTCTCTCTCTCTCCTCGCTCCTCTCTCCTCGCTCCTCGCCGCTCTCTCTCTCTCTCTCTCCTCGCTCTCTCTCTCTCTCTCTCTCTCTCTCTCTCCTCGCTCCTCGCCGCTCTCTATTTTGTTGTTCTGTCGCCGTTTCTTCTCCCCTCCTTCATCCGTTGTGTCGAGAGCTTCGACCTTTTTCTTGCTCTTCTCGCCGCCGCTTTCATGTCTGCCAGATGCTTTCAGCTCCAGTAAACAAGCAGAACAAACACAATAGTGATGCAGATGCAAAGGAGGGACAGAAAGTCCAGAGCTGGAAATCAATCGGCTTTCACCCTTTGAAAGGGGCGGCCGGCGTTCGGAGTCCGCCTGCCGGAGGTCGGCCGTGCATCAATACCGCAACCCGCGATGGCCTCGCACCGAGCCGATGCAGACGGGTCGGTGAGGGATGAGGCGGAGGACGACAGCCGAGAAGGAAAATGAAGCTCAGCGATGGAGAGAGAATGAAGAAAATGACAAATAATGGTTCTCATAGCTGCAGATCATCGTCTGCTGCACAAATATTTGACTGGGCAAAGTTCAGAGCCGACTGCCGAGTTGAAAAGTTTTTGGAGGACGACAGAAGGAGAGAGGGAGACTCACCCCTGAGGAGAACTTCGAGCACCGACTGACCAAATGAGAAAAGTTTGATTTGAAGCAGAATTGCTAATATATAGTCCTGAAGTGGCTTTTTTTCTGTATTATTAATAGTATTTGTTAAATTGCTGAATGAGACGTTACTGTTAATCTTAAATTTTTCTTTTTGAGAAGTATTAGACTGGATTTGGATCCTCAGGCACCACTGCCCGACTCGACTGATTCAACGTGACGGCTCTGCAGAAGTCCAGGTGAAAGTCTGAAACTATGCAGAGCAGAGTCCTGGAGCAGGAGAAAAGCTTCTGAAATGATCCGTTCTCCATGGGTGAGAGAAAATGAGAAAGAAAGAGTATTTTATTAAACCTGAACTATAATTTAAACCCTTTAACAGACAGTTCTTTACATTTACCGGCGCCACACTCTGTGCTTCAACATCTTTAAACGAGACCCGGATCGCCTAAAGCGAACCCTGAACATTTATCAGCTGACCTCCACTTTTCAAAGAAAACAGGGACCCGGTGTAAACTTCACAGAGATTTGTTTAGAGCAGTACTCTTTGAAGACTCCTGGTTTTGTACTGGCCAGGCTTCCCTGAATTCCTTCATTATGATAACTTTAAGTAAACCTGCATTCTTAGAACAGGCTTATGTTCAAGCAGGGAATCAGATTCCTGAAAAAAGAAGAATGTTAGACTGAAAAACACCTGCATTCATCAAACTACACCCCTTCAAGTGAAAACACACGGAACACTCATTGTATTTCAGGGGTCCGTTGACACAACAATGGAAATCAACTTTTTGAAAATTCCTAAACTGCACATGAGCAGTGGTGACCAGTGCTTCAGCACACGGGTGAGTAGATGTTACCAGTCTTGTTCTTGGCAGCCTATTTTGATTTAGTTTTAGTTTTATGTCTTTATGGTTATTAGTTTTAGTCACATTTTAGTCATTTCTACACTTCATAGTTTTAGTCTAGTTTTAGTCGACGAAAAACCAAACAGGTTTTAGTCAAGTTTTAGTCATTAAAAAAGGCTTAAAAGGAAAAAGACGAAGGAAACAGTAACCCAAACAGACATAATAAAATATACTTAAATGGCACAAAACCAACAGAACACATTGATGCCTTTGAATATTAAATAATAAACTGGACTAGTCTGACACTTTGCTAACTCGGTGCAGAGCTGATATGAGCTCTGCAGACAGAATGAGGACTGAAGGAGTTTTACTGATACTTTCAAGCTATTTTTATAATGTCCGTACTGATATAAAGGCTGAGATCTTTTATTAAAACTGGTCTGTTATGTTTCTGTTCCTGATCTGAACTGGTCAGAGTAACTGCCTGTTATTCTTTTGGAGGAGCGATAAAACCAATATTAAGATGGTTATTAGGAAAATACGACCATTAAAACTGAAATAAACTAAATTAATTCCTTGGTTCACCTGATGGTATGAAACACTGGAAGTCTTCAAAACTGAAATGACAAACAGAACTTCAGTTTATAAACTTTGTAAGTATTCCTTACCTGAATTTTCTCTATACACATTTTAACGGAAAGTGAAAATACAGTTCTTCAAAATAAGACCACACCTGAACTATTTAAAAAAAAAAAAAAAAACAAGAAAAGAAAAAGTAAAGATTTATTAGGTATTTGGGGAAAAAAAATCTTCACTAATCAACAGTGAGCTCCTGTTGCAGCTTCACAGTAAGAACAAGTCAAACAGTGGATCAGATCCTCCGTCTGCCACTAGGAGGCGTTCTGTTTTATGTTCTGCTGGATTCTGATTAAAGTTCATCCATAAATCCGCGTCTTTTCCTCCCAAAGCTGCTGCCACGCCCTGTAGTGGCCGGTGCTGCAGTGCAGGCTGGTCAAACAGGAAGCAGCTGGTGAACTGCTGATATTTTCAGAGTAAAGCAGCTGATCTGTGTGAACAAGCTGGAGGAATCACATTTGTTTTAATTCATTTTGAAAGTCAAATTACTGACATTCTCGCCTCGTCAATGGAAACAACAGATACGTCTCGTCATATTTCCGTCTTTTAAGGGATATTTTTAGCTGGTCACGTCTCGTTTTAGCCACGGAAAAAAGGGGCGTTGACGACATGTTTTCGTCTTCGTCATCGTTAAGGAAAACAACACTGGATGTTACAGCGTCTGGACTCCAGGTCCACGTGTCCTGGGAGTCGCTCGGTGACTCCGTCACCTGTCCACAGCAGCGCCCACGTTCTCCCGTTGTTCGTGTTCATGGAGTATTGTTGTCTGTCTGCAACAATACTCAATTCTGTGTGAGTGGTTTCATTACAAAAACAACCAACAGAACCAATCCTGAACTCAGTAATTTTCAGTGTTTCTGCTGTTTCTGTGTAACCGGATACAGTGAAATGCAGTCATGTGAACTGGCCTAACACTCCGTTTACTGGAGTTGACTACTTTAAACGACACTGAGAGATGTTTTGTGTTCAGCTCCTGAGTTAATAAACCAGACCCAGACCTCTCTCTCGCTCTCTGTCTCTCTCCTTCGCTCTTTCTTTTCTTTTTGCATCGTTAGTAAGACAGGTGTGTTGTGAATACTCCAGGCTCAGAAACGGTGCGGCAGTGAGCAAGGCTGTTACTCCGAGGAGAATCCAGCCCGACTCTGGAATGACTTCCGGCCATGCAGGTCCTACAGCCAGATCCCACCAGACGAGCAGACGTTGGTTCTCAGGGGAAGACATGTTGGTTCTTGGTGGAACAGTCCCCAGACCAAGTGGCTTAAGACACTTCTGCTCCACCCATGGCCTTGCCCCTCCATACCTGTGTGACCTCCTGACCCCTCACCAGCCCAGCAGAGCCCTGCGCTCCTCTGGTCAGCTCCTCTTGGTGGTCCCTCGGTCCAGGTGGAAACAGCGGGGCGATCGGGCCTTTGCAGTGGCCGGGTCCAGACTCTGGACTCTCTGCCTCTGGAGCTACGCTCCATCATGGACCATCATGGACCGGCCCCTGTTCAAGGCCAGGCTGAAGACTCATCTGTTCAGGTCAGCCTTGACTGTTGAGGTTTTACTTTATGTAATGAACTGACATTTTATATATGTATATATATATATATATATATATATATATATATATATATATATATATATATAAATATATAAATATATATATATATATATATTTTTTTTTTTTTTTTTTTTTCTAACTCATGTTTTTTTTATCATGTTTTTTTTTCTCATGTTCAGCACTTTGATCAGCCTGGGTTGTCGTAAAGTGCTATACAAATAAAATTTGATTGATTGATTGATTGATTGATTGATTGATTGACAGAACAGAGCGGCCCTCACACTGTGTTCCTGAGGACTTAAAAACAAAGCATTATTCCATATCAGGAGTCGTGGTGGACTAAAACTCGCTGATGCTCCGTGTCCCACGATGCACCTTCCAGGACGCTGAAGGATCATCTGCGAACACCTTGGTCCACGTCTTCCAGCAGACCTTTGGAGGTCTCTCCGCCTCACCAGCAGTTCGGTTCATTTCCACCAGAGACTGAGGGAGTCCAGGACTGGTGTTGGATCAAACACTTCACCACTTCACTCACCTCCTTGACTCCCATCATTCACAGTATCGACCTGTTAGGCTCGTATTTCACTCGGAGCAGTTTGGCAGTGACTCAGAACTCCGTGCTGCTCAAGACAGCTCAGAAAATCAGTTCAGCGTTAAGCTTCAGAAGCTCGTTCCAAAGACGACTGTCGGTGCAGTTTCCCTTCCAGAAGCACAGAAACCGCTGGGTGAAGGTGCGTCTTGAACGTTAAGAATCCCAAATCATAATGGTGAAAGTTAGAGGTGTTTTCCTGAAGTTATTAAAAGTTGATCCATTCAACTTGAAAAAGTAGTTACATTATTCCTCCATTAGCAGAAAGCAGGAAAAACATCACCGGACGTTGAACCAGAGAAATTGGCCTAACGCAGCCCTCTTTGTCAGCATTAAGCAGCTGCTTGCTCTGCAGCAAATGACCTACTCTATAAGACTCCACAAAGACAGGGAGAGCGAAAAATAATGGAGAAACAGATGTGCACATTTAGCCAGTGAAATAGATAAACCTTAACGACCACTGACAGTGAAATACCCTTTTATTATCATGCACAGACTTGCAGTTCATCCAACACTTCCCTACCTTTTATTTTACAATTTATTATTTTACAAATTATTTTTCTTTTTTTCCTATTATTTCTGTAATTCTCTTTTTTGGTTATTATTAATCTTGTTGATTTTGGAGATGTGTTTCTTTAACATGCACTCAAAGCGATGAAATGCTGTTAATGGTATTAAATAAAATAGAAATAGAAAATATGGAAGCCGAAGGGCCTGATGAGAGCGAGATAAAGTGGAGCATTAATCAGGATAGTGAATGCATCAAAGCTACTGTGATTTAAAGCAAACGTGGATTTTACTGAACATCTTTGTTGTTCAAGGGTAAAGAGATGCTTCGATGAACAGGAGTTCAGAGAAATAGCACCAGAGCTTCATGAGAGAAAATGGAACAGGGTGATTCTCAGTGGCCAGCGATGAGAGAGACAGCAGCTCCATAACCGCACGGAGCATCACAGCAGTAACCTGCTGCATTCGGCTCTACAACAGACTGAGCAGCGTCTGCTCCGCTCAGTCTGATGACTGGTCGACGGCGGCGACAATAAAACAGCAGTGGAAGATGGGAAAAAGAGCAAGTCGCCTGCAAACACACACAGGTCCTGTTCCAGAGCAGAGCTGCAGCTGCAGAGGAGGTGGAAGTTACCACCCGACTGCTGAGCGTCTTTCTGTTTTCACTTCACTCACAACGCCGCCTCTTCCTGCTCGCTCCCGTTCTCCTCCCCCTGCTGGGAAATCCCAGGTTTCCTCTGCGTCTCCTCTCTTCTCGTTCCCTCTCCTCTCTTCGTCTGGCTCTCTCCTGTCTGCCTCTTTCCAGACTCTATCTTTCTTTCAACACTCTCTTATTGCTCAACATATCGAACAGTAAACGCAGCCTCTGCTTTGTGAGGTGACACACACCCAGACACACACAACCGGCTGGAAGCAGACTCCAGAGTCTTATTCTGAAAACACCTTCAAATTAGAGAAAAGTGAATTCAAGTGGAAAAGGGAACAATGTCTTTAGGCCACAGATCGAAACAGCTTCTTAGTGTCGCCTAGAGGAGAAATACCGATGGAGTGGTGTTGGTCGTACCAGGAAAAAGAAGGAACAGTAGAACTTTTACTGACCTCAAAGAATAACAGTGGCAACCATACATTCTTGTTTTCAGCTTTTCGTGACTCTCGAGGCCACATTTCAAACAGGACGGCTTCGCTTTACACTACAGTTACTGTTCCTCTCTCTTCTTCTGAAAGGGAGGCTTTGGAAGAGGATGAATGCTGCCAGCGGGGATTCAGATAGCTGCTTTGCAGGTCAGGTTGGCAGCTTTGAGCCTGGCATGGGAGCCCTGATGTTTCTGCTGCAGTCCAGATGTGGGGGCAGCATCCTGGTAAAGGAGGGCAGATGTTTTAATAGAAAAGAGAGGTGAGATCTGAACTGAAAGACTTTTTGTTTCCCACTTTGGTAAAGAAAACAAACCAGAATAATTTTTGCAGCCAGTCCATTACGAAAAATCAGATGTTATTATTCTTATAAATCCTGCAAACATCTGGCCAACAGAGAGGAAACAACAAAGACCTCAGATTATTCGGACATCAAAATAAAGAAAAGAAACCGTGGTAGAATTGAAACTTCTTAAATTATTTGTTCAATTTAAAGTTTCTCAATGAAGATGTTGTAATTTGTGACAGTTTGATATTTTATTTGAATTTCCCTGTGCCAATCAATGCTAATGATAATCTTTCAAGTCAAATTTCTGAACATTTTTTTCTTAGTTTTAGTTCAAATTGTGAGAAATATATTTCAGAACAAGTCATCAATTGAAAAACTGACAGTACAATACCAACACAAGGCTAAATTCAACAACGGTCCTTGAAGCGATATACAGTGAAGTGTTGGCTTGTAAATTAAAGACAATGCTTCTAAAGGTTTTCTATTCTAATTTTGATCATATGTAAATTGTCACTGGAGGGAGGCACCACATCGGGCCGGCCGGCTCTGAAAAGCTGTTCAGCAGGAGCATGTTCAGGAATGCTAAAGAACATCAACCAGTGGATTATAAAGCTGCCTGAGTTGATTTGCTAAGAACAAACCCATAAGAACTGAAGGAAATGAACCTTCACTGCCAATATTTGATCCATTTGGTTAATGATGAGATCACTAATGTTCAGACGTGCTGGTGTCTTTTTGTGTTTTTTGTTTTTTATTTCATAGACTGAGCTTTATGAGAACATCTTCTAGTGGCTGCTGCTGATATTTTTTATAATTAAACCACATGTGTTCGGAGAGCAGCAGCTCCAAATATTAATGAACACAACACAGACATTCTTATGGACAGACGGCCAGCTTGGATTATTAACTCTGAAACTACCGGTTCCCAGGAGACACGACTCTGGAGGAAAACACTAATCTTACTGTTCATCCTCTCACACGTGCAGCGGAACTATCTCCTGCAGCCAGGGTGTGCGGTACGCCGTGGCAGCCTTTCAGAGCGCTGTTTCCACGTTTCCACGGCGACTGAGTGCATCATTCTTCTAACAGACTCATTTATCGACTGTGGACCAAAGCACATGTTGATTTTATTTTACAATACAGTACATTAACATTAAGAGGTAGAAAAACCAAAACAACAACATAGCCCATGCACCCCCCCTCCCCATAAATATAAAAAATTGAAAAGTCATATACAACAAATCATAAATAAATAAATAGATCCATCAAGTCCCATAAATGGATAAATGCATTTTCAACTGAAAGGATTAAGTGAAAGACTAAAAGAAGATATCCCCAAAAAGAGCTCTATTTTTTATTACAACTTGCTACTGTTCTCTTAATATTATACAGAATTTTCTCTGGATTTCAACATGATGGAAGTTCATTCAGCCTCTTTGAGAATTTTTAAGATTTTTCTTTTTTTCTTTCAGCCGTGCTGCACAAAACAAACCTTATGGTGAACTACGCTGATCATTCTGATCTAAATCCAGCCAAATCCTGGAGTCAGGCGGAATTTCAGCCTCTCCAATACCTGAAACAGCTGCTTTTACAAACGCCCAGACGTCTGCAGGTGAGGACAAACCCAGACCCTCTGGAGGACATTTCCTTCAGCTGTCTTGGTCCTCTGACACCCGGCAGACGTCCCCCGTCCAGCTTGAGTCAGACAATGTTCAACTGGACCTGCCTGTTCAGTGGAGACCAGAACCGTCCAGGACTATCCTCTACTCCTGTTTCAGGAATCCAGAGCTGCAGCTTTCTGTTAAAAGGGGTCATTAGAATCGGAAATCTTGCTTTTCCTACTGATCTCGGCACTTTGACCAGGAGCTGATGTTCTGCACGGTTCGACTCGGGGCAGCGAGGAAACGCTGAGTGACCAGAACGGACAGAGACGAACCACTGGCGGTCGGAGCTAACCGACCACGGCGAGCCGCCGTCACATGTGGTTTCTCTGGTGGAGAGACGGCGAGTCGGGCTCTGGCACTCCTCAGAAGCCTTTGTCCTGCAACGTGGTCTCGTAGTGGTGTGGCAGAGAAGGCTTTGCGGACGCCTCTGACGACTTGCTGACGGTTAGCATTAAACGACTTGTTAAGCTTCAGCAGCAGGAAGGCCTAACCTTCACCTCTCAGTCTGTTTCTGCATTTGTTATTATAGAAATACGAGTGAACTGATTTGAATCTCCAGCTTGAGGTAGACTGTAGTTTAGCAGTAGTTGGCTAACCTGCTAATTTCATTTTAATGTCAAGCAGTAAAATATGCAAATGTCCACACAATCACCGAAGATGGTTTTTTTCATGGTTTGAGCAAGAAAATCTTAAAAACTTGTATCTTTAATCTATTAATGACACATAAAGCCAACATGAAGCAGAATAACTCCACTTTGAGAGTGAACTGTGGAAGTTGAGACAGAGTTTTTTTTTTTTTTTTTACCAGTTATTGTGCCTTTAAAGTAACTTCTACTCCTGAAAATATATGCAAAGCGTCATATAGATGTGCCATCCTGACGATAATCGTCACACACTGTACATATGAGTGTTCCTGCCATGACTGCAGATGATACTCTCCCCTCTCAGCATATAAAAGAAAGTCCTGGAAAAGGAGAAAGCCAAGCAAGTCAAATAAGTTTCTCATTTGTGGCTGTTTTTGTTTTCCTCCCCGTCGCCGACTTTAATCACGGCAGAGCGCGCTGAGGATGGAGATGTAGGTCAGCGTTACCAGCCCTCATCGCACTTAGATGGGCTTCTCTTTTATTAAAGCCAAACCTTATTTATCCTGGAAAGTGGCTGTTATGAAGAGAAATGAGGCCTGAGAACTTCTCAGATTTGCCATTTTCATAAGTTGTGTTTTCAGGAGAGAAGAGGAGGGAGAATAATTCAGCTGAGACAAAGATGAAGAAAACAAACTTCGAAAAGCTTCTGTCGCTCAGTGATTCCTGCTCACTGCTGACGCTTCACACCCCAGTCTGCTCCTCCACCTCCATTTAAACCACACTGTCCAACATTCAGTTTGTCTTTTGTCTTTCTTGAGTCAGTCCCTCCTGTCTCCTGTCTCGACTCAAACATCTTTCACCCTGTAGTGACAAAAAGCTTTAAAAGTCATCGGTGTCCCCCAACCCCCCCACCCCGGGTGGTATTTCCTCACCTGCAGTCAGCCGGACGCACTATTGACTCCTTTACTGTTTTCCAATCGGCCATCTCGCTGCTGCTTTTTTAATTAGCAAAGCAATAACCGTCAACTCCCCTCCTAGATGTTGAGGGTGAAATTGTCTCTGCCTTTCGAGGTGTGACGGCACTTTGGCATTAGTGTTCCAGGCAATTTTTCACACTGCTTAACTGAATATTTACTATTCGCCCATATAAAAAGCAGTCGGGCTGCTTCAGCTTCAAAACCTTCTTTTTCAGTTGAATTTTAATAATCTTCATGTTGACTTTCAATTTGAAAAAAAAAGTGTTGAAAGCGCCATTTATCTAAATTTCTTGTAAACCTTCAAAGCAGTTTTCAGTCAATCCCTGCATAAACTGAAGATATTTCTGACTCAGCTGTGTGTCACAGCAGCGTTTGTTGGTGGGAGTCAGGATTCATCGGCATCGACGTAGATTCGGTTCCATCTCACCTCAGCTGCTGAAACAGCTGCAGTCAGAAGGAGAAAGTTTTTCTTCCAGACTTCCACTGAGTCTGTGGGGATTTTTCTGCCGGTGCATTGAGGAATTTGTGAGGTCAGACAGAAAGTGATGAAAGAAACGGCGCTGTACACACTCTGTTCCAGTTGGCCCCGGACGTGACCGGCGGTTCCATCGAGGCCAGACGGCTTCGTCCACTCCGAGCCTCTCCATGCATTCATGAAGCTCACTGTCAGTTGATCAAACCCTCCCCACTGAAGTAGTGGCTAGTGTCTGAAATACTGTGGCTGGCAGAAGTATTCAAACAACTGGAACTTGGTGATGTGGGTGGAGAGTTTCTGCCACATACAGAGTTTTGCATTTCGCCCAGAAAGTTCAGTTTTGGCCAGAATTTTGGCCTTCTGACATCGTGACATGTGTTGGTCTGTCACAGAAAATGTAAATAACAAGTGTACCCGGGTCCATCCAGCGGCTTCCTTCCATCCTCAGGCATTTACCTCAACCACAAACCCATAGAATCCAATTTAGGACCCAGAGCCTTGATGCTGAGTGACCATCAGAGAAGATTTGAACTCATTTGACGTTGGTTGCTGTACAGACGTAACCATGAACATCAGTCCAGAGCTTTCAGTAAGGTAGATAAGTCCAGGCAGTGGCTGAGTTATCACTGACTGAGTTACAGTAGTGGGAGTCTGTTAAACTGCACTCCAGATTGCTGGAGCTCTCAGGGGAAACCCGCTGTTTCACAAAAACCTCCTTATCGCTTGCTGCTGGATTTCAACTGAACTTCATGATTAAGAAGCTTCAGGCAATGTCGAATTTGTGATTTTCCTTGTAAGGCACAGGCACAAGAACAAATTAAATTGCCTCTTGTGAGAAGGTCTAGAGAATGTTCTTCTGTCTTGTCACCTACAAACAACCTTCCAACTGGGAGTTCGTTTGATTTGTATTTCTGCTGCGACCCTGGCTCGATGTGGGAAGAGGGAACGCAGCATGAAAGCCAGATGGAGAGTAGTTTAACATATTTATTCTTTTATTATTTTCCTGTTTTCCTAACATCAACAGCAAGGCTTTCACAAATATAACACAATAAAAGAAATATACAAAGATGAGCAGTTTGCAATAAACTCTTGCAGAAAGCAGAGCTGAACTAAAGCAGAAGAACTAAGGAACACGACGAGTGAGGAATAATCCGCAGACAAATCTGGAACAAACAAATGAACAAACACTTTCCATCAACTCTTCTTGTTTTTTTTTATTATTATTATTATTTTTTTTATATTTAATACCTGGCTTCTGGAGTAAATACAACAGCTTCCAGGTGTAGCTGTTTAAAATTCATAGAGTTCAGCACCTGTTCATGTGTCAGTCTAGTTGATTTGAAGCTGCATGTGTTGACTGAGCAACCGAACTGTAGAATATCATAGAGAACGACCAATCCAAGCTTCCCCCTGAGCCAAGGGGCGGGGTCTGGGCTGACCTGAGAGAGGTCAAGCTCCCAGCTGTGGATAAGAGCATCAGGCGAACCTGAAGGCCGGCCAGCCGTGGCCCTGACGCTTTAAAACTAACATGAATTCTTCAGGAGGTAAATAAGAGTGTGTGTTTCACTTCTGATCTGTTAGAGTGTGAATGAAATGCAGTGTGTTACACTGATACCAGCTGTTCAGTGTTGCCCTACTGGGTTTAACCGGTGGACGTTAATTCAACCAGAAATGTGCTGTTTGGCTCAACTAAGTGAATCTGTTTAAAGGAGACGGACCCTGTGAACCGAGAGAGAGAGAGAGAGAGAGAGAGAGAGAGAGAGAGAGAGAGAGAGGAGAGAGAGAGAGAGAGAGAGAGAGAGAGAGAGAGAGAGGCTGCTGGCTCTGGGGGGTGCAGACCTGTCTGCGGCGGTGGGGTGGGGGGGTGGGGGCGGCGGTTGTGGGTGGTGGGGGGGGCCTGGATGTGGGGTCCGGTGTTCCCTCGCCTTCCGGGGGGGGTCTCCCACAGGACATGACGGTTGGATGACGTGGGAATGTGAGTGTGTTTGGGGTAGGGTGGACTGTGTGTGTGTGTGTGTGTGTGTGTGTGTGTGTGTGTGTGTGTGTGTGTGAGGTGAGTGTGAGTGAGTGTTGGGTTGGGGCGGGGGGGGGGAGTGAGGCGGGAGAGGACAGGGGGTGGGGGGGGGGGGGGGGGGGGGGGGGCCGGGGTGTGTGATGCCCTGGATCTCGGGGGGCGTGGCCGGAGCGCTGGGGGGGGTACTGGCCTGGGGTGGGTAGCCCACCGTGTGGGCTGGTTCTCCCGGGGGGGTCATGGCCCTCCGCCTGTGTGGGGGGTCGGCTCCTGGGCTCTTGGGACCGGCTCCTGCCGGTCGTGGCTCCGCGGGGCCCGGGCCCCGGGGCTGCCGGGGTCCCCGGCCGGGGCTTTCCTCTGCCCCGTTTCTGAACCGGAGCGGGGGCGTCTGCCTGGGGGGGCGGCTTGGATCCGGGCTCTGGGATGACCGCCGGCTGTCTGGGCTCTGAGGGCCTCTCTAGCCTGCTTCTGGCCTTCTCAGGGGTCAGAGGTCATATATGCATGATCACTATCACCATCACTGTCACCATCATATTTGCATGATCACACTGATCTTTAATCACTCTTCACATACTGGGTTACCTTGTCTTCTTGTGGTGGTTAGAATAATGGTGATCTGTAGCAGACCTCTCTTGATGCACGCCCCGAGTTTACTACTAGTTACTACTAGTTACTACTAGTTACTACTAGTTACTACTAGTTACTACTAGCTATATTCTCACAAAAAAAAAAAAAGGTTTGTGGTGTCCTTGCATTTCCTTCCTTCCCTACACCTCCTTTTGTTGTTGTAGCCTGGTCTGTTCACTACTATGGTTTGTCAGGGAAAAAAAAAAAATGTGTGTATTTGTGTGTGTGTATGTGTATTAGGGCTGTCACGGTATACCAGTATTGACGATAATCGTGGTATTAAAAAATGAAATTTCAATATCGTGTTCAAAATGCGCACATGATAATAACGTATAGAGGATCTCGTGCCACTTGAAACGTGCTGAAGTGTATTTTCAAAATCCGCTCCTGTTCTTCCGTCCTGGTTCGTTTCCCTCCTGCAGCCCCCCTCCCCCTCCCCCTCCCCTCACATACGAGGGGGTACCCAACAAAAAATGGAATTTGGTCAGAAAACAATAATAATAATGAGTTCCAACTTCTGGCCGTCAGATGTGCTGCAGGTAAGCCTCGTGCACATCTGTGAGAAATCTGAGCTCCCAGAGTGACACTGACGCCTGTCAGGCGCTATTTATAGTAACAGAGTGTAGCGGCGGTCTGCGATTTTTTTCCAAAATGGCGACATTGACTGTGAAGCCAGAGCAGCGTAAACATTAAATTCTGCTTCTTGCTGGAAAAACAGCAGCAGAAACACTCAGCTTGTTGCAGCAAGCCTACAAGGATGCTGCTCTGGGGAAGACTCAGGTCCATGAGTGGTCCGGGGGTTTGAGAAGGGCCAGATGTCGGCGCGTCAGGTCCGCTCAGCGTGAAAACAATGCTGAGCTGCTTCTCGGCTGTCCAGGGTCTCGTCCACAGCGAGTCCGTCCCTCCAGGTCAGACTGTAAACCAGGACTACTACAGGAAGTCCTCAGACGCTCCGTGAGGATGTGAGGAGGAAGCAGAGCGTCGTGGCGGAGTGGAGCCGGTTGATCCACCACCACAGAGCGCCAGCGGACACGGCGCTGCGCCTCACGCAGTTTCTGGAGAAGAATGAGATGAATCTCCTCTCCCATCCGCCTGATTCTCCAGATGAAGCCTCCAGGGACTTTTTCTTGTTCCCCAGGTTGAAGAAGCAGCTGAAGGGACAGCGGTTTGCAGATGTGGAGGAGGGGACAGACAAATCACAGCCGGCCCAGAATGACACAATTACGCACGGGTCTGACGACGCATTGGTGAAGTGGGAGACACGGCTGGAGCGCTGCATTAATGCAGATGGGGATTATTTTGAAGGCGACGGTGGTGTTTTATTTTGAAATGTCATGAATAAAAAGTTATAATCAAATTCCGTTTTTTTTTGGGTACACCCTCGTATAAACACAGCAGAGCAGCGGTAGCGGCTCGGCTCCTAGCTAGCGTGGCTCCCAGTTAGCGAGCGTCACGAGTGAACTAAACATGTCGGCGGTGGCCGACAGCGACAGCGAGACGCTCTATCCTCACCCGAAAAAAGTGTGTTTAGCAACACTGACTGCACGCTGATGCAAGCCGGGTAGTAGTGGGGCCCCATTAGGTAGGTTCCAGACGTGTCATTGTAATGTGTCCGGGGGGTTTCAAGTTGTGTCGCTGATATCCGCCGTCTTCTCCGCCGGCCCCCTCCTAGCAACTAACCGGTGAGTACTCGGAAAGGGCCCCATGCGGGGGATTTTCGACACCTGGTCGTTGCAGCGTCTAGCGTAGCGCCCTAAATTTGTCATTGAAATTGACTGATGTCAGCCGTCCCTCGGGGCCCCCTTCAGCTCGGGGCCCTAGCCAGTAGCGGCGCCTCTGGCTGGAGAGAAGCAGCTGCTGCTCATTCCACCTCCGATTTAAACAAACAAACAAAAGTGTGCAGTGTGGTGGTGGGACAGGATTTCACCCCAACAGGGTCTGAGGGTTTTCATAACCCACCAACCCGACGTAAATGACGCCTCTGCTGTGGATCCTCTGTTAATCAGTTCATCAGATTTTAATTAGTTGAGTGTAACTCCACTTTTGGTTTGCAGCTGTACAGTTACTGTTCTCATATTGTTTGAACACCTCATTTGACAGGTATTCTGACTGTAATTCATCTGGGAAAAGAAAGAAAACAAAAATAAAATTAAAGATGAATCTGAATGTTTGAACCATTATTAGTTACATTTTTGCTGATATCGTGATAATATCGTTATCGTGACATTTTTTGCCCATGATAATCGTGAAGAGAAAATTTGATATCGTGACAGCCCTAATGTGTATGTATATATGTTTGTGTGTATGCATATATGTGTGTATGTGTATGTATGTATATGTATGTATGTTAGACCCTCCAGAAAAACGCGAGCAAAAATTATTGATTATGCGTACTTAAATCCCAGATTATGCGAGCTAAAATGCTTGATTATGCAAATGAATATGTGGGGTTTTGATGCCATTTTAAACGGTAAAATTGCGGACAGTCGTGAAGTATGCTGTGAAATATGTGAAAGGATGGCAGATATGTAGGTTACCCACTCTCTCTCTCTCACACATGCACGCACGCGCGTGCACACACACACACACACCACTAAATCACTTTCATTTTATATTAGTTTGTTATTTGTCTTACCGTAAATTGTTACTCACCAATGCTCATCAATGGAACACACACACACACACACACACACACACACACACACACACACACACTTTATCACAGGTTTTAGCAATTGCTTGTGAGAAAGCCATCAATACGGTGTTTCAGATGAACTGGTTTGCTTGTTACCTGGTGACTGACTCCCTTTAGCACTTCCTGCTGCTGCTGCTAGTAGCAGCAGATGTTGAAATCAGGCTCATTAAAGGTCTGAACGGCTTTTTGTCTGGTTTTTAAAGGGGCTGTATCCTGCTTTTTTAGCTCGTCCAAACCCTATTATTGGCATTAACATGGTAATAGTTTATTTTTGGCGCTAAGGAAAAGTCATTTTGTGTGAAATAAGACTTTCTGGGGCTAATTCTGAAACCCAGAAGAGAAAACGCTCCGTTTCACTGAAACCCGCCTCTCCCCCTGTGGACTTTGACTGACAGCTACTTCAACCAATCAGAGCTTCAAAACAAATACGCTAGCTAGCTTTAGCTCTTTAGCTTTAGCTTCTCTACACACAAAGACACGCAAAAACGTCTTTTTCCTGTTAGAAACTCACCAAGCGCAGACCCTCCAGACCCTCCAGACCCTCCAGACCCTCCAGACCCTCCAGACCCTTCAGACCCTTCGGACCCTTCAGACCCTTCAGACCCTCCAGACCCTTCAGACCCTTCAGACCCTTCAGACCCTCCAGACCCTTCAGACCCTTCAGACTCTTCAGACCCTCCAGACCCTTCAGACCCTTCAGACCCTTCAGACCCTCCAGACCCTTCAGACCCTTCAGACCCTTCAGACCCTTCAGACCCTCCAGACCCTTCAGACCCTTCAGACCCTCCAGACCCTTCAGACCCTCCGGACCCTTCAGACCCTTCGGACCCTTCAGACCCTTCAGACCCTCCAGACCCTTCAGACCCTTCAGACCCTTCAGACCCTTCAGACCCTCCAGACCCTTCAGACCCTCCAGACCCTTCAGACCCTTCAGACCCTCCAGACCCTTCAGACTCTTCAGACCCTCCAGACCCTTCAGACCCTTCAGACCCTTCAGACCCTTCAGACCCTCCAGACCCTTCAGACCCTTCAGACCCTTCAGACCCTCCAGACCCTTCAGACCCTCCAGACCCTTCAGACCCTCCAGACCCTTCAGACCCTCCAGACCCTTCAGACTCTTCAGACCCTCCAGACCCTTCAGACCCTCCAGACCCTCCAGACTCTCCAGACCCTCCAGACCCTTCAGACCCTTCAGACCCTTCAGACCCTCCAGACCCTTCAGACCCTCCAGACCCTCCAGACCCTTCAGACCCTTCAGACCCTCCAGACCCTTCAGACCCTCCAGACCCTTCAGACCCTCCAGACCCTTCAGACCCTCCAGACCCTTCAGACCCTTCAGACCCTTCAGACCCTTCAGACCCTTCAGACCCTCCAGACCCTTCAGACCCTCCAGACCCTCCAGACCCTTCAGACCCTTCAGACCCTCCAGACCCTTCAGACCCTCCAGACCCTTCAGACCCTCCAGACCCTTCAGACCCTTCAGACCCTTCAGACCCTTCAGACCCTTCAGACCCTCCAGACCCTTCAGACCCTCCAGACCCTCCAGACCCTTCAGACTCTTGCTCCTGCTTGATTGCTGCTTTCAGACGATGGTTGAAGTTTATCTCCGTAATCAGAGTTATAAAAAAGCAGGAATGCTGATTGCCGAGGGCCTGCGGGGGGGGGGGGGGGGGGGGTACATCTTCACCGTGTGACGTGAACGTGGGAAACGGAGCGTTTTCACGGTGGGAGGGGCTGCCTCTCTGAGCAGCTGAAACACGAGGAAAGCTCAAACATGCAGGCACGAAGGAAAAAAACGCTTTGGGGTGTTTTTGGTGAGAACAGAACTATATAACACGGTTAAAACATACAAAAAGTGAATTTTGCATTTAACAGCCCCTTTAACGTCTATCAGCAACAAGGGACGTGAAAGAAACCCAGTCGCCAGTTAACAGGGAAACCAGTTCTTCCAAAACACCGGCTCCTCTCCGGGTTCTGGACACTCCTCCGCTACTCAGCTGCTGCGTTCAGGTGACTGGAGCGAGCTGCGGAAAACTGAAACTCCATCATTCACATGAAGGCAGCGGAGACAGCCGGACTCAGGAGACACTCAGGAGACACTCAGGAGACACTCAGGAGACACTTAGGAGACACTCAGGATACACGTGAAGGAAACGTGGACTATTTGCACAAAGGAACGGCTCTCAGACAGCTGTGATCCGGCTCTCATTCACTTAAAAGAACTCAAACGAACGACTCATTCATTGAACGTCACAGCGCTTCAAGCGAGACCATTTCTCTTTTTTTCGTGGTAAATGTGAGATTATTGCGGGAATTATGTGCCTTTTTGGAAAATATGTGGCCCCTGCATAATCAGCGGCAAAAGGGTGATTTATGTGTGAATTCATGCGATCGCATAATCGCGTTTTTCTGGAGGGTCTAGTTTGTGGGTTTCTATGCATGTGTATATATATGTATATGTGCATGTATATATATATACAAACATATATATACACACACACATATACGTATATATACACATACATATACATATATATATGTATATTTATCGCTTCTGGTTCTGTCAGTTTTTGTGTTGGTTGTCGGCTCTGTTTTGGTGTTGTCTAGATTGGGGTTTGGGATTGTTCGTGGTTGCATGTGGTGTGTCGACAACACTGTTTTGTATTGTGAATTTGTATATAAGTTGTGCCGTACGTGCACGGAAGAGGGGAACTCCTTCCTCGCTCGTTTAGTAGCGCTCGAGTAAAATGGACGTTTCTTTTGCCTGGTGGGTCTGTGCTGGAGCTGTGGCAGCGCCAGAAGCCAGTCTTTTCTTACTTTCTGGAAGATCCATCCTCAATACTGCTCAGTTGCTGCTTGCTAAGCATCTGGAGTAATGGCGGACAAAACGGAACTTAAGGATATCAGGCCAGCGGGAGGCGCATTACGTCACATCATCTCAAATTCTCCCCAAAAAGATTCTGGTGCCGGACCGGCACTGTGACGTTCAAGTGACAATTTAACGCTGCTAGCGGTACTTACAATGAATATGTCAGGGCACATTGTACACATTATTGAATATTTGCAACATATTTGTGGCGGAAAATATGTTTTTTTAAAGTTGAAAAACTCCTTAATGCACCTTTAAAGGGCCATGATTTACAGATCTATTTTTATTTCCTCATGATTCAACAGGTGTGTGAATTCTAAAGGTATTTGATTCAAAATGTGTTTTGGTTTTAAAAGGTACTTAAAGGTGCATTAAGGAGTTTGCACGTTTTATGCGAAACAGCGCCCCCTGCAGGCCTTGGGCGTAATGCAGCTTAGTGAAAAACTCATCCCTGTGGCTCACGTGCATGGAAGAGGGGGACTCCGTCTTCGCTCGTTTAGCAGCGCTCCAGTAAGATTTAAGTGTCTTCTCCCTGGTGGAGTCTGTGTGGAGCTGCAGTGCTAGAAGCCAGTCTGTTCTGACTTCCTGGAAGATCCTGCTCAGTTGTTGCTCACTAAGCATCTGGCGGAGTAATGGCGGACAAAATGAAACCTAACCAGCCGGAGCGCGCATTACGTCATTCCTTTCAAATTCTCCCCAAAAAAACTCTGGAGCCGGACCGGCACTGTGACTTTCAAGTGACAGTTTAGCCTGTTAGAGGTTCTGGTAATGAATATGTCAGGGCACATTGTACACATCATTAAAAATGTGGAACATATTTATGGTGGAAAATAAGTATTTGTAAGGTTGTAAAACTCCTTAATGCACCTTTAATTTGAAAGATAAAATTAGAAGCAAATGTTGCTTTAAGGTACTTTATTTAGACCAATGCTTCAAAAACAACAAACAAAAGACTTTTTCATTTATTTAATTTGTTTTCTTTATTTTATTTTTTTAGGAATTGTATATGTTACAAAAAACTTCATCTGAGAGTTGTGATTGCATTTTAATTTATTTCATGAAGTAAATTCCTGTTGAGGGATTGATGAATTTAAAGCTTCACATGCTGTGTCCTCACTAATCTTAACTGTAAGGCAAAGCTTCAAAACAAACTCAGGCCCTGTCTCATAGTAGGAATAACTCCAGACTATGTTCTGCAGCTACATGAGAGGTTGGTTCCCCAGGTATCACCCTCCGCATATTCCTAGATTTCCACAAACAGTCGACTCCAGATGACGCTGAACGGACTGGATGAGTGTGTCAAAACAAAACAGGTCATCAGATCCAGTGGAAAATGTTTTTTCAGTCCAGCCACGTCCATTGACTTCTTTTTTGATATTCTGGGTCAATATGTTAGATAGAATATATTTTGAAAACATCAGGGCCAGACTGAAATCCTAATTCAAATCACACACCACTGCATGCAGCAGCCATATTTTACTACTGATATCAAAAACACCCCTCAGATTTATTATCAGTTATTAGTGTCCTGACAGACGACAGTCTGGCTGCAGAGCTGCACTGCCAGGGGTCTATTTCACCAAGCAGGCTGAAAAAACTCTGATGGAAATCCTGAACTCTGTGTTGATCGACTCAGAAAGGCAAAACGCTGGGTTTTCGGTTACACAACAGCTGATTTGAGTTGGATTACTCAACTTCAAGTAGTTTCACCTGGAGTTCAGCACGTGCACGACAACTATAAAAAGCCAGCATCAATGGAGCGCCGATTCGACGAGTCACCATGACAACAGAGAAGCACAGAGCGACGTATGGAAGCTGGAACATATTTTTTTTTAAAAATGCAACACTGCTGCAGCAGTGAAGGAGAGGGAGACGCCGTGGCAGAAAGTTGCTGCCCGTGTCAGCGAGTAAGTTTAAATGTAGTCCTTTATGTCAGAATATTAGTGAATATTAAATATTATTACAGGGAAACTGTTTGAATGGTCACCAGTTAAAGTATTTCCTTTTAGTCCGATAAGGTTCATTAGGCCTTTTTTTGTATTCATGTTTGATTCTTATAAACAGGCCAATGACGATCTTGCTTGCCTTTACATGTTTCGGCTGTCAACCTGCAGCCTCCCTCAGAAGTGTCACGTGATGCTGTTGTGTCTGGTCGGCTGATTTATACAGAAATTGGAGCCATCTTCCTACTGGGTGCAGCAGGATCACAGCGCCATCTGCAGTCCGACTTCTTCAGCACAGTGTCCCAGGTGTGAGAAAGTTGATACGCCCCCTAGTGTCAAAGAGTTCCGCTGCATGGAGCAGCTGGAACAGAAGAGAGCGCGTTTCCGGAATCACCTGAAATTTAACCTGCGGTGCCGAGACGAAGGCATCATACCACCAAGCCTGGACTTAAAGAACCCCAGACCAACGCAGAACGCGGACAGAATCGTGAGGAGAGCGAAAAGTGCATTGCTACAGGAAAGGATCCGCTGCACGGCAAACAAGGTGAAAGAAATTAACCTGTCACTAGCACAAAAAACGGCACATTTCAGAGAGACATATAATTTGGACAAGGACACATACACACTGATAGAAACACATCTGAAGCACGCACACGAATGGCAGTTCGCAGAAGCCAAACATCGCCAAGTTAGGAAATTAGAAACACTAATCCAAAATAAACAAGACAGGGAACGTAACACGCACGACGTAGCATCCAGGAAGTGGGTGCACAACATCTCCAGTCGCTCCTTAACCACCACGGAGCAAAGCGTTTTAGCCCGGGGTCTGAACTATGCCATCACACCCGCCAAAATTCCTTACGAGGATTATATTTTAGCTACTGAAATAGCGTGCAAAGCAATAGAAGACCAGGGGAAAAAGTCAGAACTACGAAACGAACGAAGTGTTTGGACGGCCTGTTCTGTTCAAGTGTCTTGTTCAGTTTGTTGAATAACAGTTAATGAAGCTTAAAAAACAAAACAAAAAAAAAAAAAAGGAGTGTGCTGTAATGGAGTAGACGCGTCTTGCCGGAGCTCCGTGCTTCTACCGCCATTGTATGATCGTGTCACTGCATCTCTTCACGATCTTTGTAACTTTTGAACCTGCAATCTGCCCGGTACGCTGCTGGCTATAACTCTACACCATGCCACGGAAAAACCAAGCTTCCAAGACGACTTCCCCGACACGCGATGATGCTACCGATAACGAAGCTATACTAGCCGCCATTGCTAAACAGGGCCTCGAGGTGGCTAAAGTTACCATGCTTGTGGAAGACTTAAAGAAGTCAATGAAAGAACGCTTTGATTCTGTTGAATCGTGTCTCTCCGCTCTTCAAAAAGGACAACGTGATGTTGAACAACGACTGGATGATATGGATGAGGCCCTGTCGTCAGCCGACAATCGCATCACTATACTGGAGGCTACCTGCAAGGAACTGCGGGATGCTAACGGCTATCTCAAAGCTAAAGTGAGCGACTTGGAGGGCCGCTCTCGCAGGCTTAATATTCGCATCGACGGCATTAAAGAGGGGCTGGAGGGCTCCGGCCCCAGCGAGTTTGTCTCACGTCTGATCCCGGAGCTGCTTGGAGAAGACAACTTTTCAAAACCCGTCAAGATAGATCGAGCTCACCGCAGCCTGAGAGCCAAACCACTCGCTAATGAGCGGCCGCGGGTCATCATCGCCAGGTCCATCACGGCAGCGTCCACGCCAACATCTTTCGACTCTGCAGGCAAAAGGCACCACTCAACTACCAGGGGAAGAGAATCTGCATATTTCCTGACTACACCGCCGAGGTTGTGGCCCAGCGGCAGTCCTTTAACATCGTGAGGAAACGACTGATCGACGCTGGTGCCAAGTGTTCTTTGCGGTTCCCAGCTAAGCTCCAAGTGACATACAACAACAAAACGAGCACTTTCGTTTCTCCTGCTGAAGCTGAACGGTATGCTGCTCCACTGCCACAGGATGACTCCTGAACGTGATATCAGTTATCCACAATATAGAAGCGCGTCTGTAATGACTTACATTTACATTGACTGCAACCACCTGCATTTGAAGTGAACTTGTTTGAAATATGATATTTCTACCCTTTTTTGGGGCGTTGAAGTGGGACGCGCCCGCAGGTGGCTCTCTTTGTTTAGTTAACTTGGATCTGAACTCAATCATTTTGTTGCCTTCTCTATGGTTACTCCAGGCCACCTTCCCTTTGCTCCCTGGCTCTATATGCCACTTCTTTTTCTATCTCAGACTCGTGCTTGCGTGTTTAAACAAATTGATGCAGTTATCTGTTGCTTTTTTTTCTGTAATTATGAAATTTGTGCACTTTGGAGGTGCAGGTGGGGCTCCTGGATTAGTTATCTCTGTATTCCCTGTTTCGCGGGCTTTGTTACCCAGCAGCCTCCATGCTAGTGTTTAGGTTTTGCTGCATTGTTTTTTTGCAGCGTTTTTTTTGGGGGGGGGTGGGGTTGTTTTATTTTTCTTGTGTGTCTGTTGCCAGTCCATCACTAGTGCTTTGCCAGTCTTTACGCTTTGTATGTGAAATGCATAAATACATAATTCTGTTCTGCCATAAGCCGGGATGAGCCACATTACGTTTGTTACTTGGAACTGTAGGTCTAGGGACGGCTCTGAAAAGGGGAAAAGTTTTTTCTCATTTAAAATCTTTGTCCTCTGATGTTGTGTTCCTGCAGGAGACCCACATCCAGCCCAGTGAACAGAGGCGGTTAAGATCTTTATGGGTTTCTCAGGTTTATCAGTCTACATTTTCTTCGAAGGCTGGGGGGGTTGCTATCCTTATCCGCAAATCTGTTCCATTTGTGTTTAACTCAGTGGTCATGGACCCAGGCGGGAGGTATTTACTGGTTACTGGATCTATTGACTCAACACCTCTTGCTCTACTTAATGTGTATGCCCCTAACTTTGACTGTCCACATTTTTTTTGCAAAGTTTTTGATCTGCTGGCGGACTGCAACAATTACAACATTGTCATCGGCGGGGACTTCAACTGCTGGCTTGATCCTCGGCTAGATAGGTCCTCCCTTAAGACCGCCCCACTCTTTAAATCTGTTCCAGTCCTGAACAATCTTGCCAATTCACTCAACCTGGCTGACATCTGGAGACTTCAGCACCCTATCGATAAACAGTGCTCCTTTTTCTCCCCTGTGCACGGTACCTTTACCAGGATTGATTATTTTCTGATTGATTCCAGATTGATCTCTAACGTAACTAGCTCGGCATACCATAGTATTTTGATATCTGATCATGCCCCTCTTACAATGAGCATTAATTTTAATTTTAACTCTCCACGTTACTACTGGAAATTCAACCCCTCTCTAAACTCGGATAATTCCTTTCGGCAGTTTATAACATCGAAAATGGAAGATTTTCTACTGTTTAACGATAACGGTTCTGTCTCAGATTCGGTTTTATGGGAGTCCTTTAAGGTCGTAATTAGGGGCCATGTTTTTTCATTTCAGGCGTCGGCTAAAAGGGCTAGGACGACTCGCCTGGCCGAAATAGAAGCTAGATTGTCGGGGTTAGAGGAATCCTATCGAGCAGATAACTCTGGGGATACTCTTAATGAGATACTGTCAATTAAATTGGAGTACAATTCTATCCTTCGTGAGCAGGTTGAGAATTGTATTCGCAAGCTTAAGCAGAAACACTTTGAGTTGGGCGACAAACCGAATAGGTTACTCGTTAGGCAACTGAAAGGCGTTCAATCGGACAGAGCGATCCGCAAAATCGCCACTTCAACTGGGACGCTAACAACAGATCCTAAGCAAATAAATGACAGATTTCTTGAATTTTATAAACAGTTGTATACCTCCAAATGTACCGCCACTGAAGCTGCTATTGAAGATTTTCTTAATTCTTTGGACATTCCATCTCTCAGTGAAGTAGAAATGCATGATTTGGATTCTGATATCACCTTACAGGAAATTAAACTTGCCATCCACTGTTTTCCCAACTGTAAGGCCTGCGGCCCTGATGGATTTGCTATTGAATTCTATAAAGCCCATATTGATGTTGTTGCCCCCCTTTTACATCGTATGTTAACTCATTCAGTGGAATCTGGTGTCTTTCCAAATACTCTTTATGATGCTCATATTTGTCTTATTTTGAAGAAGGATCGAGAAAGTACTGATGTTTCATCATATCGTCCTTGTTAAATATTGATCAAAACATTATTGCACAGGTTCTCGCAAATCGACTTAATAAGCACATTGGTTCTTTGATTCATCCCGATCAGACGGGTTTTATCCCTAATAGATTTTCTTTCTGTAATACCCGGCGTTTATTAAATGTTCTGTATACAGCCAACTAGGGATGAGCCGAATACTCCTTTTAAACGAGTACTGGTTACGGATAATGCATTTTTTCCGAATCTGAGTTCAGCCCGAGCATTGTCCGTCATTATTCGTCCTCGTGCTGATGGGAGATCCTCATTGGTCCTTCATTCTGCTCCTGCTCCACCGAGACGACAGGATCCTGGTGAGAGAAGCCAGTCGGAGCTGATAAATTAAAAATGCGGTATTTTATTTCTTTGTAGCTGCATTGTGCCTGAGGAAAACCTTACAAGGTTGAAACGTTGGGTGATTGTGCACGCTCGGGGTTTTTTTTTCGGGGCGGGGGGGGGGTTAAGTTTCGTTTTCCCTCGCGTTTTTTTTTCCCCTTATTTCTCTTCTTTTTCATAATAATTTGGGCTTGTGCTCCACTGGGAGGCTGTGATCTGTGGGAGAGAGATGATTACTGGACCGAGGTCCACGTCCTGGTCCACGTCCCGGTCATGTCCTGGCGCTGCAGCCGCGGACATGACCAGGAAGCTCAGCAGGGGGTATGAGAGGTTTCCCTGGACGCCGGGGAGATTCCGGTGGGATCGTGGGGGGAGGCATTCATACAATTAAAATATTCATGTTCTGACTCAATAAAAAATACTTTTTCTGTAAATAGTTCCTTTACTATTGTGACCAAAAATATTCAAATTTTATTTCTGATCATCCCTACAGCCAACCCACCTAACTCTGCTGTTATCTCTCTGGATGCACAACAGGCGTTTGACCAGATCGAGTGGAGATATATGTTTGCTACTCTCATCAAATTCGGCTTTGGTCCTAAATTTATGTCATTGATAAAAATGCTCTATGCTTCCCCTAAATCTTCGGTAATGACGAATCATGATTGCTCTGTCCCCTTTCTGTTGCAACGCGGTACCCGACAGGGATGCTGCCTTTCTCCCACACTTTTCGCCTTGGCTCTCGAGCCTCTGGCTATTTCCATCAGGGCCAGTCCCTTAATTGCTGGAATAAAGTGTGGCAGAACTGAAGGCACTGTTGGCTTATACGCGGACGATGTGATCCTGACTCTATCTGATGTGAGGTTGTCCCTCCCATCTTTTTTGGATCTCAGTGAAAAATTTGGCTGTCTTTCTGGGTTCACTATTAATTGGGACAAAAGTACACTTATGCCTCTTTCTGACAACCTCGACACTGATTTTCTTGATTGACTACCGTTTAAAATTACCACTGATCATTTTAAATATCTGGGGATCACTATTCCTAAAATTCCTAAGCACTTGTTTAAATTAAATTATATTGATATGATTGATAAGATTAAAGCAATGATAAGTACATGGAAACTCCTTCCCATTTCTTTAATCGGTCGTGTTAACGTTATTAAGATGATTGTACTCCCCAAGTTTCTTCATATATTTCAAAATGTTCCTATATTTCTTACAGCTGCTTTTTTTAAGCTCTTAGACTCCGTTATCTTCCCCTTTATCTGGTCCGATAAGCCGCCTCGTATTTCTAAATTGCACTTACAGAAACCTACGTCTGACGGTGGTCTTGGCCTACCGAATTTCCGGCATTATTACTGGGCTTGTAACGCCAGAGCTTGGGTCTTCTGGAACCATACTCAGATGTCGTCCGGCCAGGGGAGCTTCCGATGCCCCCGGTGGCCTGAGATTGAATCCCATTTCGCCCTGTCTCTCACTGGAGCCTCCTTGTCAGCCACCCTGTTTTCTAACCTGAATCTATTTAACAGATCGTTCGAAGACAGTTTTGTTCTACGTAATTCATACAGAATCTTGAAGCAAATCAGGCATGTGCTGCTTTTAAAGGGTCCTTCTATCTATGCTCCAATATGCTGGAATCCAGATTTCAAGCCTGGCCTACTGGACGCAGTGTTCACATGCTGGGCGGACAGGGGCTTATCCACTATTGCAGATCTCTATATTGATAATCAGTTTGCTTCATTTTCACAATTGCAGGCCAAGTTTGATCTCCCATCTAATCATCTATTTCGATACTTCCAAATTAGAGATTTTGTTAAACAATCTTTTCATCAACTCGAGTCAAAGCCCAGCCAACATAACTTTTTTGCTCTTTTGACTAGATCTCCGACTTCAAAACGTATAATCTCTCATTTTGTTGATCTCTTTCGTCCTGGCGTCCCATCGTCACATATTAAAGAGGCATGGATTAATGATATCGGTGAGGATATTTCGGATGATCTGTGGGCTGGTGCTTTAGGCAGGGTGAAAGATTGCTCAGTTAACGCTAGACTTCAACTTATCCAATTTAAAGTTATTCATCGTCTCCACTTCTGTAAGACTAAGCTAAATAGCATATTTCCCACCATATCTCCGACCTGTGACAGATGCAAGTCTGCCAATGGGACGCTTGGTCATCTTTTCTGGGCCTGCCCTGCGCTAAGGATTTTTTGGGATAGTGTTTTCAATTTTTACAGCAATGTATTCCACAGAAAACTGCTGCCTGATGGTTTACTGGTGATTCTCGGTCATTCTACGCATACCCTGTCTTTTCCAAGAGCATCACAAAAGGCCCTTGCATTTGGTCTGGTTATTGCTAAATGTGTCATATTGCGAGAGTGGAAGTCGTTGTCGTTGTCAGCTGTCTTCTTCAGCTGACAAGATACGTCACAACAACATCACGTGACTCTCTGAAGAAAACAGCTGACAGCTGCCGAAACCGTCAGGGAAATAACAAAATACCTCCCTGGTCTTTGGAAAAGAACCTTTGTTTTGGATTATAACTTGGAAGACCAATGAACCTTTTTGGACTATTACGGCAGTTACTAGTATATCCCAAGGACAAAATAGAGCCACAACACAAATGCAATATTATTTACGAAATACCTTGTTTGTCGTGCAACAAATCCTACGTCGGGGAGACTGGCAGAGCCTTCAATGTCAGGACAAAAGAACATCGCACTGAATGTGAAAAAGAAACATCTAAAGCATGCACACGCTCCTCCAAACGACAGGCAGAGCAGGAACAGCTAAAGTCTGCCATTTCCGAACACTGCAAGGTGCAAAACCACCTCATGGACTGGGACCATGCCCAGATCATCGGCACGGAAAGCAACAAGTACCACCGCTGGATCAGGGAGGCCATCGAGATCTGGAAACGCCCCCCAGACTGTGAACCGGGCAGAGGGGGCTATCAACTTTCTCACACCTGGGACACAGTACTGAAGAAGTCGGACTGCAGATGGCGCTGTCGTCCTACTGCACCCAGTAGGAAGCTGGCGCCAATTTCTGTATAAATCAGCCGACCAGACAACATCACGTGACACTTCTGAGGGAGGCTGCAGGTTGACAGCCGAAACATGTAAAGGTAAGCAAGATCGTCATTGGCCTGTTTATAAGAATCAAACATGAGTATTTCATTTTGTTGTAATTCCGTGGGGAAGAAGCGCAAATGGCAGCAGCTAAAGATGAAATATAAAAACACTGTTCAAAAGACCTCGGCATAATCTCATTGAGGTTCATCTTTTTAAGCATGTTTAACATTGTAAAGTAGCATAAATACTAAGTGGCTGATGGACTGTGCAGCTGTTTCATGTCACACATCTATATCATGTTATGTTGAATAATTAATCCTATTTAATCTAATATTATTATCTATTATTTGAGCATAATATTTTTAAAATGTTATTGATACAAATATTTATTTTGTCTTTCATGTCCCTTTCTTCTTTTGGCCACATAGATTGTGAAGGTTCTCTGCTGGAGTCCCTTCATGCTACAACCAACCTGAAACTGTCAGCAGGAAATACTCAGGATATTTTTGCCAAATGTTAGTTTGGAAAATTATTCGCAAATACACTGAAAGATGTCATTTATCCAGGATGAGGAGGATGAAACCGTGTCTGCTGCCTTCACAGAGGATCCAGAAAGTCATATGGAGGTACGTTACTGATTGTTCTCTTCCATTAAAACTCTGAATACTCCTGTGGAACATAGAGCTTGACGTTTAGCCGACACTGAAATATTCAACATTGTCGTCCTTTTTAACAGATCCTGGCTGGTCAGCAGCAGGATGGTCCCTCAACTCCCACATCACAGATCAACACTGTGAGATGATGTTCAGTAAACACCAGAGGCTCATTTCATTCAGTTCATGTGCAGCTGGATAGTTTAATGTCCTCTATGTATTCCCAGTTACCAGTCAAAGACATTTACAGAATCCACTTACTTAACAAGACAGAGAAATCCCTTAAAGAACAGCAGGATCTGGACCTCCAGATGAAGAAGACGAAATTGGAAATTGAGATACTGGAGCACAAGCTGCAGGTGGGTTCATGGTCACAGGTGAATTATGTTCACTATTGGAACATGAACTAAACCCTTTATTTATTTATTTATTTATTTATTTGTTTATTTATTTGTTTATTTTCTGTAGGAAATGAAGACAAAATGAAATGTGTGCCATGTGTTTTATTTGCTGTGGTGTAATGATGGTGGTGATTTAAACTCCTCAGTGCTCTGCATCTCCAGTGTTATATAAAAAACTCCCATTTGCGAAGAACCGCAGCGCAACACACAATATCTGCTGGGATGTGAGTGCGCGACTACGTTTGGTTATGTTGCAAAATATGGACGGAAAAGATTGTGAAATGTTGCGTATGGATTGAGACGTGAAGCGGTACCGTTCAAAAAGATAACTGTCCGGAAACGCCAAAACATCTCTGCGCGGTCTGTAAATAATCTCCCGACGAATATTCAATTCACGCTACAGTAATGTAGCTCCTTCATCTGCAGGATCGCTGATAAAAGGGCATGACATTTTGACAGCTACACAAAAACTCGCCAGCTGACTGAGGAAATGGACTACACTTGTATAGCGCTTTTTACCCTGCTTGACAGAGCCCAAAGCGCTTCACACTGCAATATCACATCAACCCTTTCACACCATACTGGGTGGTGGTAAGCTACTGCTGTAGCCACAGCTGCCCTGGGGCAGACTGACGGAAGCGAGGCTGCCAATCTGCGCCATCGGCCCCTCCGATCACCACCAACCATTCACTCTCACAACTTTCATGCTAGGCAAGGTGGGTGAAGTGTCTTGCCCAAGGACACAACGCCAGTTTTACATCTGCGGGAGCGGGGATCGAACCGCCAACCTTCCAATTATAAGACGACTTGCTCTACCAACCGAGCTACTGTCGCCCCAAATGGAACAGCGGTGTGGCTGAAAGGGGGCGGAGCCAGAGAGAAACTTCAGGGTTGACTGAGAAAAACCTGCTTCCGACCAGGTTAGAGTCACGGAGTGTGTTACTGCGGTGACTGACCCACAGTTTCAGTTCCCTCTCCTGGTGGAACAGCTGGAGTTACTCCTCTGTCTCTGGTTTGAGTTCTCTCCCTTTGTGGAATGGAAATCTCAGAGTTTCCCTCATTTCCGGGTTATTCAACACAGAGTTTCCTTAAAACCTACTTGGTGAAATAGACCCCAGGACTCCTCCACTCTGATACCAAGCTTTTCAAAATAAAAGCAAGAATACCGGAAGCACCTGTTTTTCATCCCTCATCAGATTACGGTGTCTTCCTTGGGACTTTAGTGGAAAGCAAGTAAACAACAAGTAGCCTACATGATTTCCAGTTTTCCAAGGGAACATACTTTAATTCTTGAGGACTGTTTTATGTCTAAATAAATAAATATGAATTACATGCATTGTTTAATGAAAACGATTTTTAAAATCAGGAAGAAAATTAGGATGAACATAAAAAACAAACTATATATATAAAATACTCAATGGTATGACCAATCTGGGTTATTCTGCTGATAATCAATGCAAACTGGAGTACAGCAGTTGATATGATCGTCCTAAAACAGTCTTGCTCATCTCTGCATTATTTTATTCCAGTATAGTGATCACATGGACAGAATCCACCACTCGGACTTAGGGGCGGGGCTCTGTGTCATTACCCCATTCGGACTGTTCGAGTACCTTCGCATGCCGTTTGGGTTAAAAAATGCAGCTCAGTCGTTTCAACGTCTGATGGACTCGGTCCTCCGCGACATGCCATTCATGTTTGTGTACCTCGACGACATTCTCGCTGCCAGCGCCTCAGATACAGAGCACATTTCCCATTTGCTTGCGCTTTTTCAGAGGCTCAGTGAGCACGGGTTGATCATTAATCCTACGAAGTGCGTTTTCGGCCGGCCTAAAATTGATTTTCTCGGCCACTGTATCACCGCAGACGGTGCATCTCCACTCGCGTCTAGGCGGAGGTGGAGGCTGTCGCGGCTTTTCCGCGCCCTCACGTTACCTTTTACTACCGTTTCATCCCGCGTGCGGCCCACGTCATGCGTCCGCTCTACGAGGCTCTTAAAGGAACCACCGCTAAGTCCGCGTTGGCTCAGGCCGTGGTCCTGACACACCCGTCACCCGCTGCGCCCGTCGCCGTCACCACAGACGCGTCCGATTACGCCGTCGGGGCCGTCATGGAGCAGTTGGTTAATGGCTCCTGGCAGCCCCTGGCCTTTTTCAGCCATCAGCTCACGCTCAGGGAGCGCAGGTACAGCGCGTTTGAGCGTGAATTGCTGGCGCTATATTTGGCGGTGCAACATTTCAGGTTTTCCTTGGAGGGCCGTGATTTCACTGCATTCGTGGATCACAAACCCCTAAAGTTCGCCATGACAAAAGTGTCCGAACCGTGGTCAGCGCGACAACAACGGCAGCTCACTTACACCTCTGAGTTCACCACAGACGTCCGACACGTGTCGGGTAAATCAAACGTGGTGGCAGATTGTCTCTCCAGAGCCGCGATCGGGACGGTCCAGCTGGCCCTCGACTACGTCCGTATGGCAGCAGACCAGGCTTCAGATCTGGAAGTGGCGCGCTTTGAGACCGCAGACTCGGGTCTCCATTTGGCGAACGTGTGGTTCGGGTCCGCCGATTGTTCGCTGCTTTGCGATGTTTCCACTGGCCAACCGCGCCCGCTCGTACCGGCCTCCTGGAGATGCGCGGTTTTCGAGGCTGCACACAATCTCTCACATCCGGGCAGGAAAGCCTCTGTCCGCCTCGTGTCCGGGAAGTTCGTCTGGAGGGGCCTCAAACGCGACGTGAGGGCCTGGGCTGACAGCTGCGTGAACTGTCAACACGCTAAAATACATCGCCACATGAAGGGTCCGCTGGAGAGTTCCAGTTCCAGAACGGCGTATTGACCACATTCATGTTGATCGCACGGTTTCTCATATGTGCTGACCATGGTGGACAGGACCACGCGGTGGCCCGAGGCCATGCCCCTCGTTTCCACAATGACCGCTGATGTCGCCCGCGCCTTCATAAGTTCGTGGGTGTCCCGTTTTGGCACCCCCGCCGATCTTTCCTCTGACTGCCGTCAGGGAGAGTCTGGGCATTAAGCTTCACCGCCCTGCCGTCTACCATCCCCAAGCCAACGGCCTGTGTGAGAGGTTCCACCGATCCATGAAGGCTTCCCTGCGGGCCGCCCTGACTGACGGCAACTGGGTGGACAAGCTTCCCTGGGTCTTGTTGGGACTCAGGACGACGCCTAAGGAGGATCTCCAGTCTTCGGCGGCCGAGCTGGTCTATGGACAGACGTTGAGAGTCCCTGGGTACTTCCTCCCTCGCCCCACGGCTCCTTGGTCGCCCCACGAGCAGCACGCCTCCTTCCGTGCGAGCGCAGAGGCCTTCACTCCTGTCCCCACCAGCCTGCATGACAACCCGGCGTCGTGGCTGCCCGCGGACTTGGGTCCCGCCAGGTATGTTTTCGTCCACCACAACGCTCACTGCGGCCCTCTTCAACCCCCCTACGACAGGGACAAGCAGCTGGTCGTTGACATGGGTGGCCGGGCTGAGTTGGTTTCGGGGGACAGGTTGAAGCCCGCTCACTTGGACTTGGACTGTCCTCCATTGTTAGCCCAGACGCCGCGTCGGGGCCGCCCCCTACTGTGCGTCCCCCAGTTCCCCCTCCCTTGTCACCTGTCCCCGCAGTGGACGCTGCTGCCAGTTCCGCACCACCCTTCCCCCCAGTTCCCGCACCCCCCTAACCCCCACACCGAGTTGGCCAGAGCCGCCTGGGGCGTCCGATTGTTCCCCCTCGTCGCGAGGACTTTGTTTATGGGTGAATTCTGGGGGGGCTTGTGTGGTGATCACATGGACAGAATCCACCACTTGGACTTAGGGGCGGGGTTCTGTGCGCTTACATAAAGCGCTGCTGTGCGCGCTGTTTTTGTGTGTGTGTTATGACTGCGAATAAAGAAGTTCCGTTTGAGCAGACTCCTGTCTTCGGCACCACACCAGACAGCATTTTGATTTCACTGGATAAAGAACAGCTGCTGGTTTATTTTACTCTACATGTTGATATTGAAACAATGCACAGTGTAAATCCACCCTGTGAGGGCAGAATGCTTCTATAATCCAACCTATTTCTGACCGTTCTTCACTTCAATACTGTAGCCTCCTGCTATGTTGGATCCATTTGCATATTGATTTACTTCTAATTCTTTTCTATAGACATATATTATGTGTTTACTATTCTGACACTTCATAATTCATTCAATAGTTCCTTCATGTTGTTTGTGCTCTTCTCCATGTAAACCTACATCGATTTCAAAATATGGCAAATATGTGAGGATTTGATTTGAAACATTGCTTTGTAAATGAGGTTTTACGGTCTTTGCTCTTCAAAATGAAAACTAGTCTCTCAACAAGACGACCTGGATTGGAGGTTCAATAAATAGAATCTCTAAGCATGTTTTTGGAGTGTGAGTGAAATGAGAACCTGGAGGAACCCAGACAAGCAGAGTGAGAACATCCAGAGACCACAGGTCCAGAGGAGCTCCTTCTTGTTGAAGAGTTGCTCACATGGCTTCCCCTGCAGAGGATCTGCTCACTGCTGCTTTGTGAGTCCTGTTATGAGCCTCAGCTGAGCCAGGCTCCCTCTATTACTGTTTATTTTGTATTTTTGGTTGAAATTATTAATTTGAGTCACAAACTCATAGTTGAGGCTATTTTTGTAACACAGCACCAAAACATTCCTTGTCGGCCCACGCACGAAAAGCAGCTGTGCTGATCATTTTCAGCATTCAGTATACCGCCTTTTGGTACCAGAATGAGCTTGACAGTGACAATAAGCCAGGCCCGGCGGGACGGCACGCTGGCTCACAAACCTCAGCAGACCCTAAACACGGATTCCAGCAGGGTGTTTGTCACTGGGAGCTGAGAGCGCCGAACCATTGTGCTTTAACAGTATGTTCCAGCATTGACTCTTCACAGTAGCGACGGGTTTATTTACTGCCCTTTGCGGTGTGTACATCCATCTGTTTGAAAGCAAACAGGCCCTGAATGCACCTGGAGCTCAGCTGAAAACACTTCCCAGACTCCGCTCATCGGCGCGCCTTCAGTCCACTCCGTGTTCTTTCAGCTGCGTCTGGACAGGAAAGAGAAAATGCAGCCATTTCCTGTCAACACTAGGGGTGTAACGGTACACAAAAGCCACGGTACGGTACGTACCTCGGTGTAAGGGTCACGGTTCGGTACGTTTTTCGGTACAGTGGGGAAAAAGTAACAAAAGCTCACAAATGTACCAGAACATTTTCCCCGAGCTTTCCCACGCGACACATTATTGGCCCAGTTTACATGGTGTTTTTTCAATCCGATTGTAAACAATCGTATTAAACGCGAGTGTATTCATGTACAGCATACAAAGCGATCCATGATGAATCCTCGTTTACAAGGACCCTGGGTGAAGCGGATTACACAGCGTCCTGTGACATGCGCACAAAGTCTCACAAGGAACTTTCAGGTCTTCCTCTCTGCAGCAGCAGTCCTCAGCGCCGAGCAGAGAGGTTTTATCTGCTGATATCTGCTCAGATAATGTCCCAAAATCTCCATGATACGCTGCTGAAGGAGCTGCTGCTCCCCTGACCGCAGCACCGCCGTGCGGAGCAGCACGGTGTGAGCTCTGCGCCGCATGCCCGTGTTTCGAATTAACTGGTGCCCGTGTTAACTTGTGACCAATAATGACTGAAACATCTAGTCGTTCTGGCGAACTTCGGCTGTTGACAGTTACAGTGAGTGTATATGTTTAAAGTCTATTGTGAGTCTTACTTTAACACCTGCTGTAATCAGCCTGTGTTTACACAGACCTCCGCCGTCATTCGTTAACACGGGAACCAGTTAATCCATAACACCAGCCGGCGATCGCTGGTATTCTGCTATAGAGCTCTTTATACAACTCGCTGTTGCGCGATTTGGTTCCATCTGGCCTCTCCAATGTCTTTTCTGTTGGGGTTTTTTATTAAAAAAGCATTGTTCCACCACCGTGGCGTTCTCTGCTGGTTTTTTGACTGTGCTGCTTCCCGTTTACTGGCACGGAACGCATGCGGAACAAATACTCCCCCGTTCAATCCGCTCCGCCACATGCTGCATCTCTCATTCCGCTTGTACTTTCTTCTCCGTTTGTTCATGTTTGGACCTTCTTGTTCTTCTTCTGCTTCTTCTTCTTCTTCTTCTTCTTCTTCTTCTTCTTCTGTGGTAATGGCGGTTGCCGGCAGCTTTTAGGCTCATGACAGCCATCTAAGGTTGGAATCAGGACTCCCTTTTCTTTTCTTTTTTCTTTTTACTCACTCGTGTATTCGTCGTGTGATTGTGTGTGCCGAACCGTGACCCCCGTACCGTGACGGTACGGGACGAATACAAATACCGTTACACTCCTCGTCAACACATCTCCGGCTGCAGAACTCTGTTATTGAGGAGGTAATCTATAATCCGGCAGCTCTTCTCTCCTTCTCCTGCGCCGCTCGGCTCTTTCTTGCCATCTCTGCATCGGATCCTACTCCCTCAAAGAGACTTCCCCGTGTCGCCGGATCGCTCGATGGTAGGAGGCCTGACTAGATTCCCTTCACGCCGCAGCAATTAAACAGATCACGTCAGCAGAGTACAGGCCCGTTTGCCTGCTTGCTTTCATTGCGGATGGTAATATGAATTATTGAATGCTCAACGTTACTGCTGGATGCCTTTCTTCACATTGCATTTTAATAACTGTCAGTCAGAGAGTCAATAACAAGACTGCAAAGGTAAATCCCAACATTTTGACTTCTGTGCACACGAAGCCGAGCACTGACACAAGGCAGGCTGGGTTTAGATTGTTACTCGTTTCAGTTGGTGAAACTGATGCTATTCTGCCATTTCCATGTAAACTTACATTGTTTTCAAAATGTTTCGACAATACCTTCAGTTTTCCTTCTGTGGATGGTTCAGTATCAGAGGTACGGAGCAGAAAGGGCCGGCTGAACAAACAGCCATCAATTCAATTCAGTTCAGTCAAAGTTTATTTCTATCACACAAAATTCAACACAGTCCTTTCAATGCACCAACGATTCCACCTGAGGACGAATATAAGACGGTGGAAAGGAAGACCTCCGTTTGAACAGGAAGAAACCTGCAGAACCAGACTCAGAGGAGGCTGTAGCAGGCTGGGGTTCGAGGATAGAGAGGAAGAAGATTCACACCCTGATTTTAACCCTCAGAAGTGAGTGGGAGTTGTTCTGAAATCCACTCAGTGTCAATAATAAAATAACATGTAGCCTGTGCTGTTTGCTGTTCTGTATATTTTATCCTCTTCCTTTTCCTGAAGTCGCCTCTCAGCGTCTGACATGATGGATTCAGAATACGAGTGCAGCTTCCAGCCAGACCTGACCCGAGTGGGGAGCCGCGCCGCCCACGCAGCCTCCACTCGTCCACATGTCCACATGTCCACACGTCCACAGGACGCCGTTTACAGAGACATCCTGCAACATGGCTTACGTCGTCCGCATCACGGATCTGTGCTGCTCGCAGGAAATAACGAGCGGGGCAACGAGCCTCTCCCATGCTGAGGACCAGAGCTTCTGAGCAGGGCCGACGTGAAGCCTGCTCCTTGCCCAGAAGTTCAGCGATCACATTCAGCTAGTGAATTTATTCGAAACAACTTGAAGCCAAACCAGAAAATCTGATAATTTCCCACATTGTTCGCAGACCGTCCGCCCACCTACGCTTCTCCTCTGTGTGTATTTGTGATCATGCACAGTGAGCCCACCTACACGAACCTTGTGTGTGTGTGTGTGTGTGTGTGTGTGTGTGTTTGTGTGTGTGTGTGTGTGTTTGTGTGTGTGTGTGTGTGTGTGTGTGTGTGTGTGTGTGTGTTCTACCAGGACGGGAACATTGGTGCAGATGGTGTGTTGGTGTTTGGATGGGATCTGCCATGCTAACGCTGCTACTCTTGGTAATTATCACAAATCAGTGATAGTCCATCAATCATTCATCGACGTGTTCGAACCGAGCGGAGGTCTGCTGCTCCAAATGTGCAAGCAGAAGGTGTTGTGGCCAGAATCAGTGTGTTCAGTAGCTGCTCGATCGGGAAGTTTTCAAACATTTTCAAGAGTGCAGTTTGATATTTGGGCATACAGATGTGGGAGTGCTTTGGCACGTCACACAGCGACCTTGGACATGACTTCAGAACTGTTTCAGTTCTAATTTCTGCACAATATCAGACAGTCATGCAGTGATTCCATAAATGCAGCCACCAAAGTTCATGACTTAATGTATTTGAGCTGTCATGTTAGTTCTTCCAAATAACCAACTAGGCTCTTTATTCTCGTCCATTCTGGATTTGTTTTTCTTGATTTTCTGCCCTGTTGCTACCAGGCAAGAAACAATTAGGATATTCACTTGATTAAGACTCTTTAATAAAGCAATGATTTTTTTTTAATGAATTAATCACAGTCACACTTTAAAAGTCTGTAGCTTCAAATTTGCAGAGCATGAACACAAAGTGCTGATATTGTGATAATCAATATGTCGTACTGCAGGACCTGCAGCAGCCTCAGGATGTGACTGGAGTCTCTTGGTCACTCGCTGCTGCAGAGTTCAGCTTGGATTCAGGTGGTTGTACTTTCTGTTGTTAGGGTCCTAACGTGGCCATCGTGCAGTTTCCTAGCAACCGTCTGACCACAACTCAGATTGGTTAATGACACATATAGGAAGTTATATAGTATGACATACATATGTTGCCAGTATAATGTGCAAAAGAGATGTGATGAATACGAATGACGACATTAGAAATGGTTCCACAGCAGCAGCAGCGTTACATGAGAAGTCTGCGACTGTGACAGATTATATGAGGGTAACAAAAAGTGTGCAGATTAAATAGAAGTGCAGAAACACGGATCATCTGACAGCTGAAACCCTCCAAAGAGGAGCAGGAAGGAGACGAGCGTCAGGACCAGCAGTAAAGGCAGAGGAGAGGCAGAATATCAGGCTAGAGGTTTACATTTTACACGACAGAATGCTGACTTTTGTGTTTCCAGCCAGAGCTGCGTTTCAGATATGTATGGAGATCTGCTATTTTTCCCACCCTCGGGACATCTGATGGCCTTTCCCCCCATTGCTGTGGAATTAGCTTGACATCCATTAGCATGGTCTCGCCTCCCGCTCTCTCTTTCGCTGCCGGTGTCTCGTTAGCTGGGTTAGCTTGCCCGTGCCGCCACACTGAATGCTGATAACCGTCTTCAGCACACATGGGGACTTCTTGAAATTCAGACGGGTCTGCTAAGACATGCAGCGTATTGCGGATCGTACCGTTATTTCCATTGACATTGTCACATGGAAGCTCCGATCCAGCGCACAACACACACTGCCTGATGAATTTTGCTTCAATGAAAACAGCCGATTATCAACAAAGCAGCACATTTGGACTCTGATGCATGGATTTGTAAATGTGCCGAAGGTGTCAAGTAAATACTAAGAGCACTTTATTTACCAACAGAACAAACTGGTTAGCATCTCAGCTCTTTGAAAATGCAAGATTTGCTGTTAGTGAGTAAAAACACATCTTAGAAGTGAGGAAAACTTCACCTGAAAGCAGAGTTGATGCATTATTTATCATTCTGTGAGAACAGCTCAGGATTCAGTAATGAGTGTGGTCATGTCTCATCCCTGCACTTTTTTTCTCCTGAAGCCTCATTCTTTCCTCTAACGTCTCACTGCATATTAGCTCCAGATGTCAATAAAGTCTATAGCTAGCGAGGCTATAAATACAGCACTGCCATACCCCATAATGTTTGCTCCCAGTCTTTCATCGTTTCGCTTTTTTGTCTCTGTAATGGAATCAAAAGGGAAAAAAAGTAGTAAAAGCCAAAAAATCAAGAAAGCAGACGAGACAAGTCTTGGAGGAATAAAGATAGAGTGTGTGCACCGCAAGTAGCAATGCACATACCAAGAACGCAGAGAAAAATAAATGGGAACACATAAAAATAATGAGGTACAAAGCTGCAGCACAACATCATTACCTAGAGAGACATGGGTTCTGAGACCTGACGACATCTGAGCTGTGATAGTCTGCATTACCATGGAACAATTTGTTTAAAGGTTAACGTTGCTGATTTTACCTACAAGAAGGGCCGTGGACCCCCTCTGCAATCTCTGATAGAAAACTTCACTCTGAAGGCAAATGAGCAGAAGCATTCAACAGCAAGAGTCTGAAAACAAATCACTGAACTGAAATGTGTGTTTTTACAGGTTGGCTTTATGTTCTAATTGGTCTCATTATCTTTGTTTGTTCTTTACTAACATCTGCATATGTGGTTTTGACAAGGAGGTATTCTCTTAAATGTATGATCACACACTACAATCAAAGCTTGTCTCTACCAATCAAGCAACCTGTAATCATCAGATCCTGATACAATAAAAACCTTGACATGTGAAAATATTCACATTATGTCCCACTTCAGTAGCTAAGCCAATTTAGCAGCAAACATCATTTTCCACCTGAGCCAAAGTGATGCAGATTAATGAAGGTGATTGTGAATTTAACCCATGCATTTTATATGTGGCAGAAAACAGTGTTGTTTGTTATTTATCTCCACATTGAGGCCTCGTTCACAGGACAGCGTTTCATGTGAAAACACTTTGCTTTGGCTTTTTCCTTTCAGAGGAGCAAAAGGCAACATTTTGAAAACGATGCCTGTTTACATGAAGACAGCAGAAATGCTGAAAATGGAGATGGGGCGTTTTCAAAAAACTGACTTTTCAGTGTCTTCGAGCACCTGATGCAGGCAGACTCCCAGAACTCAGTGACAGTGTTACTGTTTCCCCTTGAAAACTTCTGATTTAGTGGCTGTTTATCCTTCAACCAAGGAGTTGTTGGCAGATTGAAATGGATTATTAATCAGAATTTGACTGACCACTCAAAACATGGAGTAACTGATGAGTCTGCCTGATAGAAACCAGGAGCAGGTTGGCTTCTCTCTGCATGACAGTAGACGATCAGTCCTTTTCTGTCCCTTTGAGCAAAGTTTGGATAAAAACAAACAAAAAAAAACTATTGTGACGTTATCACTGCAGACGAAGGTTTTCTATGAAACTCCATCCTGTTGTAATCATGCCATCACTCAGAAACACACAAACACACACAAATACTGCACAGGTAGAACACGCAATCTTCAGGCTGTGAGGCGACAAAATGTGTTCAACTGAAATTAGAAACTATCAAACACAATGGAACAGACATGCAAACTGGCCGTCCACACTCCACGAAAACAGGAGGACGTCTGCTTTCTAAAGTTACATTCATCTGAAGCTCTGACCAATGTCGTAAATCGGACATTCCAGGATGCAGGCTGAGAATAAATAACATGAATTCTGTCAATTAGAGGCAAGTGAAAGCTGCTGGACGTCACAATAAGGAGGACTGTACTGCTGCTTTAAGACGGATGATAAGTCTCATCTTCATGAGTCAGAAAGTCAAATGGAGCTAAAGTAGAGTCGTATTGACCGGGGTCACGAGGCAGGAGAGCGAGCTGAGAGAGAGAGAGAGAGAGAGAGAGAGAGAGAGAAGGGTAACTCAGGAGGTCAGCAGCATTTTGCTGCAGAGAAGCAGCAGCGTCAGTCGCACTTATCGACTGCTTTTGATGTATGAACGGTCGGGGGAGTTTGTCTCCGCCCGTCCCCCGAGGAGGAAAGTCACTGACATGTTAGCAATGATTGCATCCTCTCTGGATGGCCCAGCAGAGAGAGGATGACCTGCAGTGCACGGAAGCACAGAGAGAGGGAGATCCATCAGAATATTTTCTCTGTGTTAATGTGTCCTGATGCTGCCGTCTGGGATCAGCGGAGGGTTGTATCACTGAGTGCAGGAGCTGTTATTAAAGGTCAGGTTCAATGAAAAGCGTTACAGATCAGACTGGTGTACATTTGACTTTATTAGTTTTGTTTGAGCTGTCCAGCTGTCAGAAGCGAAGAGTGGACTCAGGAGCCGGACACAGCAGGTGTCCAGAAAAGTGCGTGTCGGTTCAGGAACAGGGAAGACAGGAAGCCGAGGAATGATGGAATCCCAGGAACAATCAGAGTCGACGCAGAATCAGATGGAGAACGAGCAAAGCATCCTAGAGAGACGGATGAACTGGCAACAGGACAGACCCGAAGCCCGACCGAGGGCCAGTTTACACGACGACGCTGCAAGCCACTGAAAACACAACCTTTGGAAAATGGCTGTTTTGGCCAAAAAGGCTGCAGACCCCTGAACTCGCTTATTTTACAGAGATCACACTCCGACAGCTGCCACCACATCAAGTCAGTGTAAGACATCTGATATTAAAGTTACACAAGAAATCTATTTTGGCTTTTGAAATACCTACACTGGCAAGTAAAGCTGCCACCTTTAATATATAAAGGTGCGAGCAAGGTACCAGTTGACTTAAAATGTCCTTGATTCCTCACAGGTCTTGGACAGCTAAAGATGGATAGTGTAAAACGCTCATGTCTGATTTGGAGCATGCTAAGCTACAGTAGCGCTAATGATCTTCAGCACTACAAGGATTAATAGTGCTGCTGGAAATTCTTCATTTTACAAGTGAACCTGGCTTAAAGTGACGTAAACGGATTGTAAAGTTACTTCTGTCTCAGCTGTGAACTTCCTTTGCCTTTGGAAGTTTTCTTTTTGCATACTTAAACACAGACTTTCAGGCTAATGATCTAATTAAAGGTGGAACTCACAAACAGAAGCGCAGTCAAAACGGTCATTATTTGAACCGGTTTAGTTCACTGAAATTCGAGAGGCTCAGAGGAAGAAAGTGGCCTAAAGAGTAGACTGGGGTGAACAAGAGGTCACAAAGACAGGAAAATGCCGGAACTTTCTCCGATCTGCTCAAAACAAAGGGAGACAGATGATGCAGAGACACGAGGTAACATGAAACCAGTGGAAGCAATCAGGGCAGACGAAGAGGACGCTTCAGTGAGGGAAAGAGAATAAAGTACGACTGCAAAATAAAACAGGGAGGAAAAAATACAAACACTGAATGTCTGCAGGTATTTTTCACATGACAAACTTCCCTCACATCATCTCCCTGTTCTGTTGAGTCTGAGTCACAAACTCAGCGACCCTCATTTATCAAACGAACGTCAGGCAGCAAATGGGCGTACGGCCACATGAATGAGAGGATCGGCATTCATCAGTATGGTCACCACGGAAAGATGAGATCTTACCACAGGTCTGACATCGGTGTGGAGTAGCGGTGTAGCGGTGCAGACGTCATTAAGCAAAACAATAAAAACGTGACCTGTGTTACATGTGCAATTCTGATTATTTCTAATAGACACCAGGAGTGAAATCAACTAATTAAACTTAAATATCAGGGTTAAATTAACAGACCTATAGTTTATTCAGGCCTCAGCCTCACCCGTTCATCCACGGTGACGCTGTTCACTGCTGCTGGGATCTTCCTCAGGACAGAGCTTTTCTGGCTCCTTTAATTCCAACTTTTATTCTTTCAAAGAGCTCATCCTCATTTACCTCCACCCTAGTTTTTATTCACCTCCACCCTCGTCCTCATTTACCTCCACCTCAGCCGTGAGCGGATCATTTTCCATCTTGGAAAAGTTTATTTTTTTTCCGAGGTTTCTCCTCTGTGTTTGACCTCAGTGGGCGGGGCTTCTGAACCATGAATATTTCAGGGCATGACATGTTAATGACGATCGATTTCAGCTGCCACATTTATCAATCTCTGCTCATTGGAATGCTGAGATCGGTCACATACGAAAGTTTCCTGAATCTCTCCTTTGCCCCGTCGTGAACTCAGCGCTCAGATTTGCGCCTGTTTCAAAGACAGATTGATAAATGAGGACCTTTCTTCAGTTCTCAGCTGTTGTGGTCGTGGCTCCCAGACTGTGGAACAGTTTGCCGTGGATAAACACACCTGTTCCCCCTGGGGTTCAGCTGAGCAGTCACCTCTGGATCTTCCGTTTTGCTCCTTTGCTTTGTTTTGGTTCTGTCTTGACTGTTTTATCTTGTACTGTATTTTTTTGTACTAATAAAGTACTTTGGCTGGCCGTAGATCTTTTTAAATGCGCTATATGAATAAACCTGACATTGATATTGATATTATTTGCAGTTATGGAATGAAAGGTAAACGTATTGTAACTTAATCAGTCTGACTGATCAACACTAGTTATCCTTGTTAACATGTTACATGACAGTTTGAGTCGTCAAGCTTTAGTATCCTTCCAGTGAATGACATAAACAGTGTCTTTAGTATGAGTTTCTTCATATGAGGTCAGGAGGTCATGGCACTTCCTGAAGAGTCTTCTCTGCTGTTTATAGTTGCCATGGAAACAGTGAATGGACCCATTTCTAAAGTTTGAAATAGGTAGAGGCACAGCGGCGTCTCATTACCTGTCCGTCCGTCCTCGTGTCTCTGTGCTCGAGCACATCCTGTTCTGGACATGATTCCCGCCGTGCCTGCAGTCTGGGTCGGTTCAGTCACTCCTCGAGTCAGTCACGGTGTTTGGTTTCCACATACAGCTTTCAGCAAGTGTTTCTCGGAGAACCGAGCATGCAGGAGCTTGGTTTCCAGCATCTGTGATCACTGCTGTTTAAACTCCCAGAACGAGCGGTCCAGAAAGTCTCGATGAAGGCCAGCATTCTGGGTTTATGGACGAGACAGGTTTGGGTGCATGTGGAGAGGTATTTTCCTCAGGCATCAGGGCGCAAAAAGCTTTCTGGGCAGATTTGGATGCTTCCTGATTGATTGGCTCAAACTTTCTTTGCTCAAGTTGAAGACCTTGGTGTCAAGCATGATTAATTCCTGCATACCTGGTTTTACGGGATCAAAAGTTAATCGAAAAACCATTTTTGTTGCTCGAAATGTGACTGAAGACTGATCTGACCCATCCATGCACTTTATCACTAGTGTAGTTAGTTCCTTGTTTTTCAGCTGTTATCTCCATTGGAGTTTTTGTGATTCTTGTATTTTTTACTGATCCAAATTCAAAATCCTTGTACTGATTCTCTTTTTTACAGCAGATGTCTGCTCTGCCAAGCAAGATTCATGGCTATTGAGGATATTTTAAACAACATTTCAAGTCTTAGAATTTTGTATCGCAGGTCACCTCACTAACATTGTATGCTTTGACAACTGGAACCAGGGACAGGTGCACAGGAATTTTATTCTTTCAAAGAAAAATAGCAAAACCAACAGTTCCAGATGGAGTGGGTGTGGGAGCAACCTGAAGTCCGTCAGGGGCGAATTGCCTCCTCCCCATACAAGTGGCACACTGTGTGGAAACGTGAAGGAACATTAAACTTATTTCATTATAGTTACACCACAGTACTGTTACAAATGATTCGTCCCCCTCGGTTCAAAGGGATTTAAATAAAGACACAAGTAAAATTAGGAAAAACAGCTAAAACCACAAGAAATGGGGAAAAAAGGGATAAAACAGCCTAAAAAAAAGTGAAATTTAAAGAATTTCTAAAAGAGGAACATAAATATGGTTTGGAAAAAAACTATGTAAAACTGCTTAAAAAGAGGTAAAATAATTAAAACTGCTAAAATTTCAAAATTGTTAACAAAAATGCTTTCAAATAGGAGCAAAACTGTTAAAATCAAAGTCAAAAAAAGTTTGATTTAATAAAATGTTCACTGTTCTGAACCCTAACTTCATAAATGTATCAGAACATATATTTTGTATGTGAATCAAAACTTCCTGAGTTGCATTCGCCTCATTTTAAAGGTTAAATATGGCTCCAGATCAACTTGACTTGGCTGAACGTCACAAAAATGGCTCTTTTGGTCATAAAGGTTGCAGAACCCTGGTCTGTATGAATGTCCGTATTCTCCTTTGTTAGTGTTTGCAGCATATCGGTCTGTGCATCCGTGTGTGTGTGTGTGTTTGTGTGTGTGTGTGTGTGTGTGTGTGTGGCATCATTACAAAACCAACCGACAGCACTCAGCAGCCCAACATGCATTTTCAGAACGTTTAACATGTTACACATGAAGCTTTTCTGAAAAGATGCACTTTCACTTTAAACACAAATGTTTTTCACGTGAGCCCTCGGGTTGTTTGTGTTAATGTAGCTTAAGTCTAGTAACAAAAGCAAGTGCTACGTATTAGCAGGATATTTGTGTGTGCAGTCAGTGTGGGAAAACTGTGAAACCTGCAGTAGTTTGATTTGAATGGATTTCAGTGGACGCTTCGTTGTGTGAGTCAGACTCTTATCACAACTTTTTCTTCTGTAAATGAATTGAGGTGAAGCTTTTAGCCGGCCCCTCTCAGGCCTGCATATGCACTTGTGTGCTGGCAAATGAAGGGCTGCACTCAGCAAGAGCCCTCAGTCTCTCCTGGAGTGCAGCAGTGGTGGGAATAGTTTTTGAAAGGCTTAATTCAAGGTGGATGATCCTGCTCAAGAGGAGCAACTTCCACTTTACCCCAGATGGTGCAGGGCCGCTGTGCTCTCGCCCAACTTCTGTGAACAGAAAGTTTTCTAATTGAATTCCTCTTGGAAGGAGGAAACAGCTGGCTTGGAGACAGGCTGAGGCTCACACACTGCTGGCCACCAGCGGCAGCGACAATCCCCACTGATTCACAGAGAGCTGGCGTCAGTCCTCCTAAGTTTAGCTGCAGTTTATTTGTTTCTCAGCCTTACTGATGGCCGACTTTACACTTCTGAACATGACGTTTGTCTCCCAGCCGGACATATTATGAGTCAATGTAAAGGTTACATAACTGATCGTGCCGAGAACAGGAATCTCACCGGAAAGTGCTCAGCTGGACTCAAACCACCTATATTGTCACTGTGAGGCGAGACTCCAGCCTCTACTGTGCAGTTCCAGCCATTGTTTCATTCAAGTGGTTATTCCACAGTTTTCTCCTTATGTCACTTTATTTCTTCCCAGAAGCTGTGTTTTTGTACAACACCTATTTGGCTGAGCTGGACTCAGTGTTTCGGTGTGAGCACCAAGTTCTTTCCCTTCATCGGCTTGAGACAAGGGTGATCTGAAACACACACAGGGCCTACCTATCGCACTACCTGATGGTGACGACTTGAAGCCATCACAACGTCGCACAGGGAACTTTAAAAAACGATGAGTGCAGCTCACTAGCATTAGCTACCATTAGCCTCGATGACGACAGCACCCACACTGAGGCAGAACACCACCGAAGCTGAGCTGAGTCAAGCAGTGCAGCAACTGTGGAATGGAAAAGCACCGCATGGTACGGATTACAGAGCCACTGAGGTTCAACAAGGTCGATGACCTGGATTCTGAACCTGTTCTTAGGTTAATGAGCTTTAGAGACTTTCTAACAGAACTATCGCCACTTCACTAACTGAAGAGTTGGAAACGCTGTTGTCTCCTCACAAAGTAAAACTAGACAGCAGGTGAAAAGTTTGTGTACCTGCAACTGTCACTGCAGCAAATTCACCAAGCGAAATCCTTCTTTTTCACTTCCCTTTGCCCTCGCTGACAATAAATTTCCTGTCCTCCGTCCTTTCTGTCCGCCCTCTGTCAGCCCCGTAAATCTCACATTCTCCTACCTATTTGTCTCCTCTGTGCTTCATCGTTCACCACTCTTCTTCTCTGCCATTTTCCGCTATGCTCAGGATGCATCATCGCCTAAAGAAGATGGCTTTCTGTCCAGTATGCGAGCACCTGGGGAAGAATTGGAGGCAGAGAAGATAAGAGGTCAGTCATCATTAAGATAGCTTCGTCAGTGTATATGCAAATGTGAGCAGGGTGGCTGCAGGCTGTGTTGATATTAATCCTCTTCTTTCACACTGCCAGCAGCTTATGCGCTTTATTTACTCTAAAGTTAAAGTAAAGAAAGTGAAAAGTTTTGGCCTTGGCGTTGTGTTGTTTGGAAAGGGAGGAAGTTCATCAGACCCGGCTGAAACGTGGGGAAGGGGAAGAAGCCTGTCGGATGTCCTCATGTGAATTCAACATGCATGAATAAAGTTGTTCAGATGTAAAGTTTTAGTATCTATATGTGGTCCATATCTACACACAACTTGCCTTTCAAATCCAGTTTGGGAAAGTGTGAAGTCCGTGCAGCCAGCATTGTTGCGTCAGTTCAGTAACTGTCTCACGCGCTCTTCTGTGTGGTGAAATGAATAATTCTCTGATCCTCCTTCGCTTCGTCCGTGTGATCTTAGTCCCGTGATCAAGTCCTTTACAATGAGGTGTCCTTAGTCCTACGACACATTTTTAATTTTCACTCTTTTGGAACCAGCCTTGTTTGACATGTAGGTTTCAGGGAGAAATGTGAGGCTCGACAGGATGAAACGTGATTGAATTGAATTTATATCAAATATAGTGGCCAAATTCTTCATTGAGAACTTTGTTTGAACTTACTGGAACCTTTTGTTGTCATTTTGGGTCTCTTAAAATCTACAGTTGAGTCTCACGTGTCCCTGAAGTGTAAATGTCAAACAAGGCTGGTTCCAAAAGAGGGAAAATTAAAAATGTGCCGTAGGACTAAGCATGACACGCCATTGTAAAGGGCTTGATCAGGGGAGTAAGGTTATACCAGAGTGGAAGTTTGAATTTGCTCCTGCTCAGAGATATTGACCTTTGAACTTTGACTTTGCTGCTTCTTTTAAAGCTTCCATTTTGACAATGAAAAATGCTAGAATCATGGGACCAACTGTTATACAAAGCTCTTGAACTCCACCATCCTGTCAGGTTTGACTTGATATTATCACCAGCAGGGGGCATCACGATATGTGGTAAAAACTAAATTTCACCTATGTATATCAATTTCATTTGAAAAAATAATCCAAAGGAGCATGCTCCTCATCACTCTGAACCCCTAAATGTACTTATTTTGTATGTTTTACTCTTTCTACTTAGGGAAACGGGGTATTTTGAAGATAGAACTACAACTTTCAATGGCGGCATGAGGCAAATCAATGGATGACATCATGGATTTTGTAGTTCTTTCTGGGGTTTGAACGTAGGGTTACGTTTATGAGCTTATGAACGCCAATAAACCGCATGAGCAGCTGAACATGTACTACTGGTAACGTGTAATGCGTGTCTTATGAATTGAGTGTGAAGAAACACATCGCTCTGGATTTATTTCTGTGATTTGCCAGCAACCGTGTGACTGCTAATGTTGCTATTCCCGTGAGATCTTGTGTTCTCGCGATACCGACAGTCCCGCTCTCCGGATCAATGGTTTTTGTCCACTGACAGTCTCTCAGATGGTTTTGGCGCAGCGTCCCGGGCAGATGTGGAAGCACGGATGATCTGGTGCATAAACCTGCCAAACAGATGTGCATATAAGAGACGCGGCAGGTTATTGTGCATATCGGACCACCCGTCTTGTTTTTCACTGCGATTCCCATAATGCATTGTGGTTCGGTCGCTTGAGCAAACAGAGCCTGCGTGCTTGTGGCTAAGCTAGCCGGTTCAAACAGAACGGCAAATATGAAGCTCCAGGCACATTGTCCACCTCTAACCTGTCAGTCACCAGAATCACACAGTTGGTCCTCCAGTCTCCCAACCGGGGAGCCCGGCGCCCGGCTGCACAGCCCGGCCGCGACCAGGGGAGCAGGGGAGCAGCGGAGCAGCCGGACCGGCTGAGCCGGCTGAGCGGTCTTCAGCCGGTGACCAGTCGTAGCTGCCTCCTGCGCTGCATGTGCGTTCCTCCCTGGTCAGACTCGCTTTGCTCACTATGGAACACATATGAACTGAGAATGGAACCACGTCGATCGCCCATATGTATTTCAACCATACAGAGAGTGGATAAGTTTTTCCTCCTCTTTTATATTGGAATGGATATGATCGCGATGTTTCCAGCATGTTCCTGTTCAGCAGTGTGGGTGCACACATCTTTAAAGTCACCTCCAGCGTGGACAGGGCAGTAACAGTAAAGGCCTCAGTATGCTCCCCCGTCACCGCCGCGGCGTTCCGACGCCGGCAACCCTACGCCGGCAACCCTACGCCGGCAACCCTACGCCGCTACTGAACATATCTTGCTTCTGCGTCAAGGGAACACACTCCTCTGCAATTTCACCGCCAAGCCGCTAGCAGTCACGACAACAATACGGCTTCCGTAGCTCCGGCTTTACCTAGACATAGATCTATAGACATAGATTTCTAGACGTACGTTTCTAGACACGCGTGCATTTACCGAACATATATCTGCATATATGACATATCTGGCGACACCGGGCTGTGGAGGAGGAGAGGCTGAGCGGACCGTGATGAAATATTGGTGAAACTAATGAGTTTTTGGACGATTAAAGCCGTTTTAGGAGCGGCTCTACACATAGCGCCATCTGCTAACAGTGCTAACACTGCTAACAGTATAGGGATGTGCACCGCTCAATTTTGGATCTAAATTTCTCCTGAAGCACTGTTCGGATCAGAAAAGCATTCCGGGTGAGTTCTACTTTATTCTATAAAAAAAGCAGCAAAGGGTTTCATTTTCACAGGAACAAACATGACAAGGGAGATCAAAATTCTCTTTGAACAAGGCTTGAATGAAACATCTTCACCAACCAGAAAAACAGCCCTGAACCTTTGAGACAGAAGGAATTCCATTGTTTCTTTCAGAAATAAATAACCTGTAAAAAATGCGCCAAAACTCTCCTTTGTTTTGGATTTGCAAACAACAGTAATTATGACATGAAGTGAAATCAAGTCATTCACAGCTTGAATCGTCCTCAGTATTTTTCTCTGTGCTCATGGTCAGCAGATTCAAACTGAAAACAGCAAACCAGGAGTAATACAGCGATATAGAACCAGCGGAAACAGCCAAAACAAAATGGCAAGAAACAATAAGATACACAAATCGTATATATATTTAGAAAAAATGACTCAAAATTTATATGAATGAAGATGATGGTGATGGAGGGATGGGCGGGCAGACGGATGAAAAAGATACATGCTTTTAGAAGTCTACATTTTTCACCAAAGTAGTTTTATGTTGAACCCATTAGAAGTTTTTCTTCTCCTTACCGGCTGTTTTTTTTTTTCTTGTCTTGTCTGATTGTTGAACCAGCCATTTTTAATTGAGCCATGACTATTAATATTACTATTTTCACCTGTTAATCAGTTTCCTCCTCCTTTTTCGTTTTTTTTAAACAATAACCAAGAAACAAAAAACTGAATGTATCATCAGCATTTTCTTTTTCTTTCCTCCTGCCTCCTTTTTTGTCTTTTGTGACTTTTCATTAATTTTTAAAACATGAGACACAATTGACGCTGGTTCATAAATGAAGGATGATGCTCAGCAGCTGTTTTTAGCAGCGTCTATCTCCAAGCCAGCAGTTCTGACGTCTTTGATGGGAGCATTCAGAATAGATGAATCCATGCCTGGGAAAGATGGATGTGTGAAGATCATATATGTTTTCAGGCAGAACAAACTGCTGAAATCAGTGAGAAAAATTAAAGATTAACGTTTTCTTTTCTTATCTATGATTTATGTGTCTGTCTTGTTTCATCTTTGTTTTTCTCCTCCTCACCCCGAAACATCTTGTAAAAGAAGGACTCTCAAGAACAAGGGTTCCCTCGCTTTCTTTTTGACTCGCCGCCGCTTAAGAAGCTCTCGTCTTGCGGCTTTATCTGAGCGTGTGCAGCATCCTGTGATGTCAGACCGCAAACCAGAAAGTTAATGATCAGGATTCCACTCTCTGGCTTATCATCTTCTGGGGGATAAACTCTTCTCGGCTCCTTTTTGTAATTTTCCAAAGCTGATGTCTTGGACATTAATCTTTCACGAGGAGAAGGAGAGTTAAAAGTGTGTTGTTGTTTTTTTTCAAACTTAATCCCAATGATGTCCAACAAAATCCTTGTCTGGTTTTTGGCCTGGAATTTAAATAAAAGCAATCACTGAGAAATTAACTAAATCTTACAAATGTGACTCCGGCTGCATTCTTAATCTTTATTCGAAGTTTAGAAGAATGAGTTTGCCAGCCATGCAGCTGCTTTTGCTAAAGTATATCCTTGTAGAGTTTTTTTTTTTTTTTTTTTTTTTAGTATTCTCTTCTGGGCCATAAAGTCAAGCATGTTGATGCATGTTCTCATTTGTCCGGCTGGAAGGCATCTCAACGCAAATATCCTGATGAAGTCAATTGGATGAGGGGGCCAAGTGTCTTCCAAGGTAAATGATCAAGGCTCATTTTCCTAATTCTCTTTGCATTGAGAGGTCTGGCATGTTTCCTTTGAAGTGGCTGGCTGTGTTCTCTGTCTTCAGACGGAAACCAAGTTGGGAAACCTACGAATGCATAAACATTGCCATTGCTGTCGAGTCCATCCATCGTCTCTACAACAGGGAGAACATACAAACTCCATACTGGCATATTGAGACAGGGAAATGAACCTGCAACCCTCCACCTGAGAGATAAACAATATACCAACCAATGGTTAGCTCTCCCCATTAATCCTGAAAGTATCCCGAGTTCAAGTCTGGGCTTGGAGGGATCTCCTGTGTCTGGTTTACATGTTCCATTGTGCAGATTTCTTTTGGATGATCTGATTTTCTACCAAAGCAAATATTTGATTTTAATTGTGTGAATATGAGTGAGTGTGACCATCCTGTCTTTGACTGGTAGTCATCATTTACACCAACATATATACATACACATACACATACACAACAGTGGGGCGACAGTAGCTCAGCTGGTAGAGCAGGTCGTCTTATAACCAGAAGGTTGGCGGTTCAATCCCCGCTCCCGCAGGTGTAAAACTGTCGTTGTGTCCTTGGGCAAGACACTTCACCCACCTTGCCTAGCATGAAAGTTGTGAGAGTGAATGGTTGGTGGTGGTGGGAGGGGCCAATGGCGCAGATTGGCAGCCTCGCTTCCATCAGTCTGCCCCAGGGCAGCTGTGGCTACAGCAGCAGCTTACCACCACCCAGTATGGAGAGAATGAATAATGCAATGTGAAGTGTCTTTGAGTGTCCTGAAAAGCGCTGTATAAAACCAATCATCATCATCATAACAAGTGAAAACACATTGTTTTTGTGTTTTCCTTTCAGGAAACCTCTCCACAGCAACGTCTTGAAAATAATGTGTGTTTACATGGAAACAGCAGAAATGCTGAAAATTATGTGGTTTTCACGGCAGGTGAGTAGTGAGTGCTGCTGTTTGTTTTTGTAATGAAGCCACACACATTAGATGCACACAGACATTCACATGGACAGATGACCAAGTTGAACTGCTGTAGGGGTGAGGGTTCCCCCTTTTCACTGACTCATGTAAAGTAGTTCGAAAATCTTGTGAAAGTTTTCAATTTTTTCTTGAAAATGTCAGGATGGATGAAACCATTTCCTCTTGAGAGCCAGAGGCATTCAACTCGCCAGGCGGCTGGAGTTTTGTAACCAGGTTGAATGGGTTTGACAAGTTTGACACGTGATTTTAAACACCTAAGAAGTTTAAGCCACTTGTATAATAATAATAATAATAATAATAATAATAATAATAAAAACTACCTTCTGAAAAAACATTAAAATGATAAGATTCCACCCACAGACATAAAGTTGCTGACTACAGCAAGAAATACTAACATTTCAATTCATGGATGCTGCATCGAGAGACCAGATGGCTGTGACAGGTGATGGTCAGCTTTGAATATTTCACATCCAGTTTGATACCAAATGAAACCAAAGTCTGTATTGCAGCCAGTATTGTGCTTTGATCAAATTTTCATTTCCCCATAAACAAATAAATATGAGTTCCTTTCACTGTTCCTGTCACCAACCAGAACAAACCACAACAAAACACAGAAACTTGGACACGCCGTCAGTTTCAGTAACATCAAACCTCAACAATTTCAAATCATGAGTTTAAAGGAATACTCCGAAGATTCTGGACCCACGCCCTGTCCCTATCATTGACAAAGTGAGATAAGCTCATAAATACCTTTTTTGTGTCTGTGTGTCCAGTGGCTGGATTCCAGCTGTTAGCATCGTAGTTAGCTTAGCTCAACTGCTGGAAGACAATAGGGAACACAGCCAGACTGACGAAAGAGGACAAAGTCCTCCTTCCAGTGGTCCAGGGGAAGGACAAAAACGACCGTGTGGGCTACACTCAATCCCAGCAATGGCCGACACATCGGCCATGCACCAGAGATGCACGGATGGCTTTTTTTTTTCATCAGCAACCGCTTCTCAAAATCTCCATCCTCCATACGATTTTTTTTAATCAATTTTCAAAACCGAACCCGCCCGCCATCAGCAGATTAGTTTGTAGGTCTATTGAAGATGCCTCTGCTGTTGGTATTGGCCGGGTCACAGAAAGGAAGCAGGCGCGCAGCAGAGCATGGAGAAACATGGAGGAAACATGGAGGCCTGGCGCGCGGGGGGAGGGGGGCTGGAGGTGACGGCAGATGAGGGTCAGTCACTGACGAGGAGTCATCTGGGAACGGGGAGAGTCCGGCGAGACCCAACGTCCAGCAGCCAGAGAGGGACCCCAGCATCCCCTCAGACCTCCACACAGCTGCAGACCTCCAGTCAGCCGGCTAACGGCTGCTCCACTGTGAAGTGGACGTGACATAAATCTTTTTTTTTTTCAGTATTACGCGTCTGATTGGCTCGTCCACTTCCAGCTCCTCCTCCTTTTCTCGGAGGAGTGTCTATCTGCAGACCTCCACTCTCAGCCGAACCGTCTTTTTTTTTCCCCACCGTTTATTGAAAACAGCAATGTATACATAACAATTTTGGTGTCGTATCCAAAGTGCATTCCACAGTGTTTCAAGTATATTCTGTTAAACTTTGGTGCAATAAAGAGATGAAGGAGGAAACAAAGAGGACAGAAAAGAAAGGAAAGGGGTGAAATATGCCACATATATCGCTAGGGGGAGTCACAGGTCAAACAAAAACGTCCAAAGCAGTGCGAGTGTTCAGCCGAACCGTCTCGGAGACGCTACACCTCCACCGTCAGAAGGAAGTGACGTATTCCTACGTCAACTAAATGAAAACGCTCCAGATTATTGATTTAAACGTTAATTTGGGCAGACACAAGTATTTTTCCACGTATTTGTTACCTTGGTTTCCTTGACTCCCACTAGAACTGCCACCTTAACGTGGTGGGGGAGTTTGAGAGCCCGCATGATCCCAGGAGCTATGTTGCCGGGGGGGCTTTATGCCCCCCAGTAGGGTCTCCCATGGCAAACAGGTCCTGGGTGACGGGCCAGACTGAGAGCAGTTCAAAACCCCCTATGAGTAGAAACAGAACAAAGGTCGTTACGTCGCCCGGTATGGCGCAGCCGGGGCCCCACCCTGGAGCCAGGCCTGGGGTTGGGGCTCGTAAGCGAGCCCCTGGTGGTCAGGTCTTTGCCCACGGGGCCCGGCCAGGCTCAGCCCCGAATGGACGACGTGGGCCTGACCTCCGGTGGGCTCACCACCCACCGAGGGAACCGTAGGGGCCGGGTGCAGTGTGGATTGGGTGGCAGCCGACGGCAGGGTGCCCGGCGACCCGATCCCCGGACACAGAGACTGGCTCTAGGGACATGGAATGTCACCTCGTTGGCGGGGAAGGAGCCCGAGCTTGTGAGGGAGGTTGAGAGGTACCGGCTAGATATAGTCGGGCTCACCTCCACACATAGCCTGGGCTCTGGAACCCAACCTCTCCAGAAGGGCTGGACTCTCCACTTCTCTGGCGTTGCCCGCGGTGAGAGGCGGCAGGCTGGTGTGGGTTTGCTTATAGCCCCACAGCTCAGCCGCCATGTGTTGGAGTTCACCCCAGTGAACGAGAGGGTTGCATCCCTGCGCCTTCGGGTCGGGGATAGGTGCCTCACTGTTGTCTCGGCTTACGGGCCGAACAGCAGTGCAGAGTACCCGGCCTTCTTGGAGTCCCTGGGAGGGGTGCTGGACAGTGCTCCGACTGGGGACTCCATGGTTCTACTGGGGGACTTCAACGCCCACGTGGGCAGCGACAGCGAGACCTGGAAGGGGGTGATTGGATCGCACGGCCTCCCCGATCTGAACCCGAGTGGTGTTCTGTTATTGGACTTCTGTGCTAGTCACAGTTTGTCCATGACGAACACCATGTTGGAGCACAGGGGTGTCCATAAGTGCACTTGGCACCAGGACACCCTCGGTCGGAGGTCGATGATCGACTTTGTTGTCGTGTCATCTGACCTCCGGCCGCGTGTTTTGGACACTCGGGTGAAGAGAGGAGCAGAGCTGTCAACCGATCACCACCTGGTGGTGAGTTGGATTCGCTGGCGGAGGAGGAAACCGGACAGACTTGGCAGACCCAAACGTGTTGTGAGGGTCTGCTGGGAACGTCTGGTGGAACCCTCTGTCAGCATGGCTTTCAACTCCCACCTCCGGGAGAGCTTCTCTCATGTCCCGAGGGAGGCTGGGGACATTGAGTCCGAGTGGACCATGTTCTCCACCTCCATTGTCGAAGCAGCTGCTCGGAGCTGTGGTCGTAAGGTCTCCGGTGCCTGTCGTGGCGGCAACCCCCGAACCCGGTGGTGGACACCGGAAGTAAGGGCTGCCGTCAAGCTGAAGAAGGAATTCTATCGAGCCTTGCTGGCTCATGGGACTCCCGAAGCAGCTGACGGGTACCGGCAGGCCAAGCGAACTGCAGCCCGAGCAGTTGTGGAGGCAAAAACTCGGGTCTGGGAGGAGTTCGGGGAGGCCATGGAGGAGGACTATCGGTCGGCCTCGAAGAAATTCTGGCAAACCATCCGGCGCCTCAGGAGGGGAAAGCAGGTCTCCACCAACACTGTTTACAGTGGAGGTGGGGAGCTGCTGACCTCAACTGGGGATATTGTTGGACGGTGGAAGGAATACTTTGAGGACCTCCTCAATCCCGTCGCCACGTCTTCCGTGGAGGAAGCAGAGGCTGAGGTCTCAGAGGTGGACTCGTCCATCACCCAAGCTGAAGTCACCGAGGTGGTTGGCAAGCTCCTCGGTGGCAAGGCACCGGGGGTGGACGAGATTCGGCCTGAGTACCTTAAGTCTCTGGATGTGCAGGGACTGTCTTGGTTGACAAGTCTCTGCAACATCGCGTGGCGGTCGGGGACGGTGCCTCTGGATTGGCAGACCGGGGTGGTGGTCCCCCTGTTTAAAAAGGGGGACCGGAGGGTGTGCTCCAACTATAGGGGGATTACACTCTTCAGCCTCCCCGGGAAAGTCTATTCCAGGGTACTGGAGAGGAAGATCAGACCGATAGTCGAACCTCGGATCCAGGAGGAACAATGCGGTTTTCGTCCTGGTCGTGGAACAGTGGACCAGCTCTATACCCTCAATAGGGTGCTCGAGGGCTCATGGGAGTTCGCCCAACCAGTCCACATGTGTTTTGTGGATTTGGAGAAGGCATTCGACCGTGTCCCTCGTGGTGTCTTGTGGGGGGTGCTCCGGGAATACGGAGTCTGGGGCCCCTTGTTAAGGGCCGTCCGGTCTTTGTATGACCGGAGTAGGAGTCTGGTCCGCATTGCCGGCAGTAAGTAGGACCTGTTCCCGGTGCATGTTGGACTCCAGCAGGGCTGCCCTTTGTCACCGGTTCTGTTCATAATCTTCATGGACAGAATTTCTAGGTGCAACCAGGGGCCGGAGGGGGTCCGGTTCGGGAACCACAGGATTTCATCTCTGCTTTTTGCAGATGATGTTGTCCTGTTGGCTTCATCGAACCCAGACCTACAGCATGCACTGGGGCGGTTCGCAGCCGAGTGTGAAGCGGCAGGGATGAGGATCAGCACCTCCAAATCCGAGGCTATGGTCCTCGACCGGAGGAAGGTGGCTTGCCCCCTCCAGGTTGGTGGAGAGACCCTAGCCCTAGTGGAGGAGTTCAAGTATCTTGGGGTCTTGTTCACGAGTGGGGGACGGATGGAGCGTGAGATTGACAGGCGGATCGGTGCAGCGGCTGCAGTGATGCAGTCGTTGTATCGGTCCGTCGTGGTGAAGAAGGAGCTGAGCCGAAAGGCGAAGCTCTCGATTTACCGGTCAATCTACGTTCCCACCCTCACCTATGGTCATGAGCTTTGGGTCATGACTGAAAGGACAAGATCCCGGATACAAGCGGCCGAAATTAGCTTCCTCCGTAGGGTGGCTGGGCGCTCCCTTAGAGATAGGGGGAGGAGCTCAGTCACCAGGGAGGAGCTCGGAGTAGAGCCGCTACTCCTCCACATCGAGAGGGGCCAGCTGAGGTGGCTCGGACATCTGTTTAGGATGCCTCCTGGACGCCTCCCTAGGGAGGTGTTCCGGGCATGTCCCACTGGGAGGAGACCCCGGGGAAGACCCAGGACACGCTGGAGAGACTATGTCTCTCGGCTGGCCTGGGAACGCCTTGGGATCCTCCCAGAGGAGCTGGAGGAAGTGTCTGGGGACAGGAAGTCTGGGCATCCCTGCTGAGACTGCTGCCCCCGCGACCCGGCCCCGGATAAGCGGTAGAAAATGGATGGATGGATGGATGGATGGTTTCCTTGATTCATCAGTTGTGTTGCATTAAAATAGGAATTATAAAATGCAGGTTATCAGCAGGTTATCAGCAGAGCAACATCAGTGCGTGGGCTCCTCCGTTTTATGCAATGATCTAGAGCGTTTTCATTTCCTAAAGAGAGACACACAATTGTTTTATTTGCCTGACAGTCCTATCATAACCTTTGTTTTTACATTTACTGCTGTTTTAACTGTGCAACGGAGATAGCAGCATCAACTCAAGTTTTAAAGATATTAATTTATTATACGCAACACAGGTAACATAATTTCAAGTCTGTTTCACTTTTTATGGATATTAGTTATTGATTATGTGATGGCGATTAGAGTAATTCCAACAATACAAAAAAATTTCTTATGCTACAATATCCAAACTTCAAGACGTTTGGGCAGGTACACTTTATCAAATGCTATTAGTGTTAATGACTTTCATTCTCTTATTTAGGAAAATAGTGCTGTTTAAATAGGATTTACAAAAACAGGGAATTGAAGAAAGTTTAAGATTTTACTGGGAAGATGTCATATGTTCTCATAATTATGCACATGTGCAATAAAACTATGCTAAATGTGAGAGATATGGACAGTTTGTGCCATTTTAAGAGTGGCTGAACTATTGTTAATGTTTTTTGCTGTTTGTAGGCACCCCATATTTGTTTAATTCATATCCTGTGTTTTTGTTTTATTTTATGTCATTGTTTCTGGAAGCACTGAATGTCCTTGAATGCTTCACTGAAAAACGAGCTGTCTTTGAACTCGACACTACGAGTGTGGGAAAAAGCAGTTGAAGCTGAGGAGGAGGCACCTTATGAAGCTTGATTGGAGCCAAAAAATAAAATTAATTAAAAATCCATCCTGTGGATCTTCATTGCCGGGGAGTACGGGAGCAACATAACCTAACCAGAAAGTTTTTTTTTTGTTTATTTTGTTTTTACCCCAGTACTCATAAAAATAGACCTCAATTAATATATTCGCAAAAAAAAAAAAAAAAAAAAAAACAGATATACGTCACATCCGTTTCACAGTGGAGCAGCCATTAGCGGCTGACAGTGGAGGTCTGCAGCTGGACCCTCTTGGGACAGATCCACCGCCTGCATGCAGCGCATCTCACCTGCCGGCCGACACTTGTGTTCTGCGCCTGCAGCGAGACGCTGATCGCCCTTGAAAAGGCCAACAGGCTATGGACTCTATGCACAAGTTCACCACTTCCTGAACTTCAGGAGGCTCCTTGTTTCCTGATTAATCCAGGTGTCCCTGACCTCTGTAACAACAACAGACACACCTGCATTAATCAGCTCATCCTATCATGAAAGACAGGAAACAAGGAGCCTCCTGAAGTTCAGGAAGTGGTTGAGTTGTGCATAGAGCCTATTGCCTGATCAAAAAGTGTTTTTCTATCGTTTTCGTTCGTTTCTTTACGTTTGGAATATTTAAAATGCTGTTGTTGTTTTTTAAATTTTAGTGCTTCAACCGCAACCCGCCCAAATGTAATAAAAATCTTAATTTTTCGACACGTCATCCACCCGATCCGCGGTTATCCGCGCATCTCTACCATGCACGCCACACCGGCGGAGCGGGACGCAGGAGGGAGAGGGGGAGGGAGACACAGCAGACACCAGAAGGGCTGCAGTCAGGTGTTGGGATTTTTTTTAATTATTACATCACTTTTTAGAATCCAGTAAAAAAAAAAATAAATAAATAAAAAAGCTGCGTGACACACGTGGTGCACCATTTTTTTTTTTTTAATTCATTTTTTTGTCAAGGTTGCCAGGTCTGTAATAGTAAAATGTTGGCAAAAAGCTTCATCTTAGTTGCGCCATCTTCAGCATGTTCTTGTCTCCAATACATTCTTGAAGCATCAAATGTCTTGAAAACATCAAACTAACCCCTGGAATTTATTGATCAGCGTCACATCGTGCATTTTTGCATTGCATTTAAAATTAGTTCACCATTTTCCTAAATAGAGTCGACAGACTCAAGCTGAGCCCCGTAAACCGTTGTATGTTTCTTTAATGCCCACCAAAGCCAGGAAGATTGTGATTAATGGCATTGGAAGTGATGCAGTTTAAAGTAGCAAAAAATAAATAGCTTTAAACCACTGAATGAAGAAAGAGAAACAATCAATATGTCTTTATGCCCCAAGGATACAAACCATCCACCATTGTCAAAACCATTTTCCTTTCAAGTCAAATCTCCTTTGGGGAATCACCTGTGTTTTTCTTATCAGGCAGGGATGAGAGGGGCTTATTAAGCTGGAGAGGCAAAACATGGGCTTCCTGTTTAGATAAGTTTAACTCAAGATGGCTTTCATTATTCAACCTTTGACTCGCCCGCTTATTGCATTTCCGACATTTTGGCCAAACTTGACTTTTCTGTACGTTGGCACTTCTTCCCATCCCTCCACACCTGCATACTTTGTGCACATCAAAGCACTTTTAATTTACAATCCGTCAACTAAGGAAAGGTCAGCATCTGAATGCATCCCAGGTTTACTCTGCATATTCATCATATTAAATCCCTGCAAACAGACTGTGCTTAACCTTCAATTTCCACAAGGTTTCTGTGATTTTTAACACACTAACATGGCTTTCTGCCAGCATTAAGAAATGAGACTCCACAAGGAAAAAAACAGCTTGAAGTATTTTGTTGATGAGTCTAAAAGTGAAGCTAATGTACAGATTTATGACTGCATGACTGATTTGGCTTTGTGAAAGGTTCCATGCTTGTTTTTGGCCAGCCAGGTTTGGCTAGCTTTGTTCTAAGGTCCAGATATTTCACGGCCGGTGTGAAAGTGGCCCAGAATGCCTGCTTTCACACGTCGACAACAGTATTCCAGGTTGCACATGTAACCTTGAGAAAAATACAGTTGGTTTTACTGTTCATTGCACTGTTGTTCACTTGTTAAGTTATGTACAATGTTTTCTATAAGAGAGTGATTGAGGTGAACTGTATTTTGGGGTGGTTGTCATGACTCAGTTTAGCCACCAGAGGGCACTTGGTATACAGGCAGCATGTAGTTCTCTGGGACAGAGACACTTCAGCTAAGCATGTGGTAATGATATAGTAAAGACAGTTACAAGTGAAACTGAAGATATTTTAGAGGATACAACTTCATTTCTTTGAGAGCGTGTGTCTGCACATTGTTGTAAGGAAGTGTCGTAATCTTGTTTTCTTTTGGTTGTATGGCCGAGGACTCCGGTGAGTTACAGTTAGCATGCTAAGTTGCTAATTCACGTTTGTATTTTCTCATTAGGTCATGTTTCAGTAACAATTAATCTTTTTGAGGATCTAAAACCAATCGGAGTAAAACGTGGATGAGTCACGGCGTTTTAATAAGCAAGTATGCAAAGTTTCGTATTTTGAATTGCATTTATTTTCATGCTTGGTGATTTTATTGTGCCCTTCTGAATGTCCCGTTCAGTGCTGGAATGTGTAGCACGTGTGGAAAGTGTAACAACCATGGTTTATGATGAGATAAGGGGACAGTTGTGTAACATGATTGATTAATGCTGTTAATGAAACATATTAATGGGTCTGAAGTTTTGTTTCTTCAGAGTAGAATTCACTATTGGAATGTTGTACTTTCAGTATTGTGGTTACACTTACCCCTGATTTGAGAGAATGAAAGGTAAAATACTGTGCAGTTTGTGATAATTGATTTCTTTCCTGCTATGGCAGATTGGTTTTTGTGTTGATGCGGGAATTCCATTCCAACACCTTTCATGCCATCCAGAGCTGCTGTTCAGCGTCAAGCAGGATCAGAGAGGATCCAAGATGGCGGAGTAGGTTGTTACCCCCTACAAACGCTCCCCCGTGTTTTGATCAAGGAAACCGACTACGCTCATCTGTAAGTTACTCAGACAATTAGATTGCAGTATACCTTTATAGTCGGATCATACGTCGGAAACTCGCTCGAAAACTAAAATGAGCAAGGCGCTAACTGGTTCAGAAGTGTCCTCACGTGCCATCACTGAGGCTTATCTCGAGTCAACACTAAAGAAATTCTTCAAAGACGCAGAGGACAAATCTGAGAAGAGGTTCGAGCGCTTGGAGGATCAACTTGGCACTATTCAGAAAACTTTGTCCGACCATACTGAGGAACTTAAGATGCAGCGAGCTACTGTCGCCTCCGTTAAGACACGTGTGCAGGAAAACAAAACCGAGCTGATGAATCTAAGAGAGACTGTAACTCAGCTGGAAACCAAATTTGTGTCCCTTGAGGACAGAAGCAGGCATGATAATGTTGAATAAATATATTGTATTCTTCATATTATGTTTATCTAGTATTCATTATCTCAAGTTATTTAGTATTATTCATATTATGCATGTTTTTGGTAGTGTGTGTACTCATGTGTGGAAAAAACAATGTATTCTTTCAGGTTTGCCTGCCTGTCATTTTTCATTTTTACGGCAGCCTCTTGGCAGCTGGACAGTTTGCTTTTTTCTAAAGCTAAGACTACAGGTCAATTACCTCTCTGTCTCCCTCTGGTGCAAAGGAGGCTCATTGGACAAGGAATGTGACACTGTGAGTTGTTGCACAACACCTGGCATTTGGGAAGGATGGATGGAGACTTGATGGAGGCTGATAGGGCCTCCCAAGGGGTCACGGACATTGACCTTTGTAGGGAGGGGGGAAGAGAGTCAATTGAGAAGCAACGAATGGTTTAGAGCAATTGTGTCTTGACGAAAAGTCGTTTGAGATGCAACGAACTCCCAGAAAATAGTATAAATAGATGGAGCGGAGAGCGATCGGGGCGTCAGTTCTTTTTGGTCTGCCTGACTGCCGGAGGGTTTTTGGAAATAAAGTCCTGTTTTTGCATTCTGACTTCGACTCTGCCTGATTGTTCCGAGGAGAACTACGATTGAAGACTTCAAGAACCAAGAGTGGATATACTTGAAGATTTTGAGATTTTTCCGGAAATTATGTTTGTGGGTTTTTTTGCACCGTGACTGGCCGAGGATGCTTTTTAAATAAAAATCCATGACAATAACCTTCGTATTATTAACTTAAAAGAAGGAGAAGAAGGTGGTAATGCACTGGCTTACCTGTCCACCAATGTCCCAAAGTGGTTCCCTGGTTTAGCCGAAGATCCCCCGGAATTCATGCGGGCCCACTGCATCGGCCCACCTCGGCCATCCTCCACGCGACCCAGGGCGCTGATTGTAAAGTGCCTTCGTTTCACGGACAGGGATCGTATCCTAAACGAGGCAAGGAAGAACCCAGTGGAGCTGTCCGGCTGCAATATTCGCATTGCTCCTGACTACAGTGACACCACAGCTAAGCGAAGACGTCTTTGTTATCCAGTCATGAGCCGCACGCAGAGTGCTGGATTCCAAGAACTCCTGCTTTACCCAGCTGCAATCAAGCTCGTGCGGGGCGCTGAGCAACATGTCTTTGACAATCCCTCTGATGCTGATAGTTTCGTCGCCTCCAGCACTGTCCCCTCGTAACTTTTTCAACTCCGGTAAGACACTTTCCATTGCACGTGAGTTGTGTTTACTTCCGTACATGGTGACTACCCCAGAACGCTGATGTCATACGTCATGAACATTATCCCGTATCTGCAGCCGGATGTAAATAATGGACTCCATGTGGCGCTTGTGTTTGGTTTCTATTACTTACTTCCCGTATCTGACTGAACTGATTATAAAGTAGAGAAGAGAAAAGGGGAAAAGACATTAAATACTTATTCAGTTAAAGCAGAACTATGCAAGATTTGCTGTAGTGCTCCACCTACTGGTCTCCTGTGAAGGCTCACTGTCGTAAACGTCCTCCGCATCACCCCCCAGCCCACCCCGCCCCTGCGTGCAGAGAGCGTCCCACTCCCGTTTCCTTTTTTTCCGCTCATTAGACAACGTTTTTTTCTGTCTTTTTGGTTCTGCCATTCGTGAGCACCTCAGGGTGGTGTTGCTAACGCTAGCGAGGGTTTCATGTTTGTTTTACGCGCTTTTGTTAAATCTTCTGCAGCGACGGTTCCTCGCGCTGCCCGGGAACTTCCTCCGGTTGCTCCCTCTGTCGAAGACATGCCTGCTTCGCACACTCAAACTTATTGGAAAACAAACACTCGGAGAGCTACCGCTTTCAGCTCAGTGCAGCGAACACACGAGAGGAGGTGCCACTCCTCTTTATCTTTCAGTTACCAAACAGAAATTAGAACCAATCAACACATCATGCAAAGATCGTCTATTGCAACACAATGACAGATATCGCACTCCAACAGCTTTTATACTTGTAATCCCGTATGAGTGCCGTAAAGCAGGTTTGTTCTTGCGAGATGTAGTCGGGTCTCTCCTCTGAAATTGCAAGCGCTGTTTTCAGGACACAGACCCCGGGGGGAGTGAAGGGACAGGCGAATCACCGTGACAAGTCTTTGTTTACCCCCACAGGGATTCTGAAACACATTTATTGAGGTAAAAAAGTTGCAAAGTTCTGCTTTAATTAAAACGTTTTCCTCCTGTTTTTTTTCTTTGCTGCCTCAGATGAGAAAGTCATGGGGGGGGGGGTGTTATTGGAATATCCTTTTTTTTCTTTAGGCGCTTTTTCACACATAAATTGTCTCTGAATGATTGTGTGTGTCTTGTCTGTGTGCTTGTCTGTCTATCTTTGTGTCTATGTTGTCTTGCTCACAGTAACCTGTGCCTGGATCTATGGAGAGAAATCCCACATCTAGAACTATTAAATAATGCAGTACAATAGAATTGATAAAAGGTTTGAAAATTATCCATCGTAAATATAAGGAGCTTACAATCTAAAATCAACCAGCTACGTGCCTGGGTGATTCTTAATAAACCAAATATAATCACAATTTCTGAATCATAGTTACACGCTAACATTCCTGATAATGAAATCAGAATTGATGGATTTACAATGTATAGAGCTGATAGAGACTCAAGAGGAGGTGGTGTAGTAATTTATGTAGATTGCAATATCAGTTCCAAAGGTGTCACCCCTTCTATTGGTCCCATTCATTTTGAAAGCATATTTGTTAAAATAATACTCCATGCCAATAAGTCCTTGATTGTTAGCAGTGTCTGTAGGCCTCCCTCAGCACCAAGTGATTCTATGTTAAATATTTTAAATACAATTAATTCACTGGAAAAACACAGCACAAAAGAATTAATCATTTTAGGTGATTTCAATAGGAATTGGATTGAGCGTTCCTCTGTCAGTGTTAGGAACTTGGTCAACAGTGTAAACTTAACACAGCTAATCAATGAGCCTACTAGAACTGATGGCCACTCGTCATCACTCCTGGATTGGATCTTAGTCACCAACCCAGATCGAATTATTAAATCAGGGGTGATGTCTGATTGTATGAGCGATCATGCAATAATTTACTGTGCATGGAAAATTAAGGTCCCTAAATTGCCACCTAAATATATCAAATTCAGGCAATGTAAAAACTTTAATATAGAACACTTTAGAAATGACTTATTGAACATAACTTGGGAGCGCATGTCATTGATTCCATCAATCCATGATGCCTGGGAGTTTTTTTATTCTGAAGTCTTGAATGTGATTGACAAACATGCCCCATGGAAAAACCAAAGGGTTAGAGGAAGAACTCTGCCATGGCTGAATCCTGAACTCTTGAACCTGTACAGACAAACAGATAGAGCATGGGACAAATACAAAATTAGCCGCCATCCAGACGACTGGGAGGCATGTAGACGACTTCGTAATGAGAGTACAACTAGAACGAGAAATGCCCAGTCAAATTATTATAAAAAGAGTCTTTCAGAAAACATTCATGATCCAAGGCAATTTTGGAAAAAACTGAATGCATTACTTGGTCGCAATAGTAAAAGTGAAATTAAAGAAATAAATGTGAACAATGCTATTATATCTGAACCTGATGAAATAGCCAAAGTAATAAATGAACATTTTTTAAATATCTGCCAATCATGCCCAACGCCTTACAGGAAGTCAGCATATCCAAATGACATTCCTACTCATCAGTTTTGCTTCAGAAGGGTCTCCCCATATGAAGTCCTACAAGTTATAAAAAATTTGAATATTAATACCAGTGCTGGGCCTGATGGCATTGAGGCTAAATTTATAAAATTTGCTGAACATATCCTCATGCATCCTTTGGCAGAACTTTTTAATCTGTCTGTTGAAACAAATTCATTACCACACATCTGGAAGTGTGCAAGAGTAACACCAGTGTTCAAAGGAGGTGACCCCTCAGATGTTAACAATTTCAGGCCAATATCAATTATATGCACTGTTCAAAAAATTTTTGAAAAAATGATTTTTTATCAGTTATCTTCATATGTCAATACTAATGATATTTTGTCACCATGTCAGTCAGGATTTCGGCAGAACTATTCAACAACTACAGCACTGCTTAACCTCACTAATGACATTTACACAGCCTTTAACAACCAAGAACTCACTGGTGCTATTTACATAGATTTCACCAAGGCTTTTGACACTGTTGATCACTATTTGTTACTGGACAAGCTTTATTCAATAGGTGCATCTCGAGATGTACTGCTCTGGTTCAATTCATATTTACATTCACGAAAACAGTTTGTTACAGTACAGGGCAAATCCTCTGAGGCAGTTATAATGAGTAAAGGAGTGCCCCAAGGCTCTTCTCTTGGGCCTCTGCTATTCTCAGTATATATAAATGATATATCTAAACTTGCTGAGCAGTGTAAAATTCATCTATATGCTGATGATACGGTTCTATATATTTCTAATAAAAATGTACACTCTATTCAAGAATCACTTCAGTGTGATTTTGACCGAATGCTTGCCTGGCTTACCCAGCATAATCTTATTCTGAACAACAAAAAGTCCTTTTCCATGCTCTTTTCGAAGCGCTCAACATCAAATTTGAAAATATACTTGTCTAATGGCAGTCACCGCGAAAATTTAAATGCTTTTAAATATTTAGGCATGTGGGTTGACCCAGAGCTGACATTTAAACCACACATTGACTATATAACTAAAAAAGTTTATGCATGTCTGGGTCAGCTCTATAGATCAAAAAATAGCCTCACAGAAAACATTAGAAAAAGAATTGTACAACAACTAATTTTGCCCATAATTGACTATGGAGATGTTATTTATCAGAATGCAGCTGAATCTGCTCTTAAGCCTTTGACGACTATAACTAATGCACTCTGTAGATTTATACTAAACTGTAGTTATTATACTCACCACTGTTTAATGTATAATTTGCTTGATTAGTTACAACCAAAGTAACGGAGACAATTCCATTGGCTTAATTTTATTTTTAAATGTATTCATAATGATTTTCCATGTTACTTAAAATAGCATCTGATACGTTTTATGACAACCCATTCACTAAGAAACCTAATGCACCCTTTTTTCCGGGTGCCCCCCTGTAAAAAGAGAGATGGGAAAAAAGGCATTTTGTAACCAAATAACAGGATTTAATTATGCCTGAAAGGGAGTGGGAGGAAGAAAACTTATTTAATCCCACCCCCGATTGTCCTTATATAATCGGAAAAAAATTTTTACTTCCATAGTTGCATATACACACGGAGAATAATAATTCATTCATTTAGATCTACATAACAAAAATTTGAAACAAGGTGGCATTACTATTGATAACAGATAACATATACATACTTGAATCCAAATATACCAACAATGGTAATGAACAGTATACCAGGAATGGTAAAAAAGCAACAGAAACACCGTCAGTAATGTTGATGTGAATTCAAGACCCACATAGTATGTACTGCGACCAAACTATACGTTTATATTGCAGTTTGAATCTATGAACATGTTGGCATTGCTTGTGTTGAGTGTCCAGGTTGTTGCACAACTTAACCCCACATACGGATACACAAAAACATTTACGGGTAGATTTTGTTTCTGGTATTTTTAAATTTAAAATTATTTAAAAAAATTTAAATCCTAAATTATGAACTGTCTCTTTTAATTTGAAAAACTGTTGTATATTATTTGGCAATGTTTTATTAAATGCTTTGTACATAATAATTGAGGTGTTATATTTCACAAGATCATTGATTTTTAATAACCTAGACTGAACAATGATTGTGAGTATGTTCTAGAAATCTAGCCTTGTGTATGATCCGCACAGCTCGTTTCTGCATTATGACTAGGGGATCTATTGTGCACTGGTAAGTGTTCCCCCACACCTCCACACAATACGTGAGGTATGGGAGTACCAGCGTGCAATACAGAGTACGGAGGGCATTTGCATCAAGGCATTGTTTTACTTTGTTTATAATATAGAGGCTTTTGGATATTTTTGTTTTTATATGTTTAATATGTGCTTTCCAAGACAATTTATTATCAATTACTACACCTAAAAATTTATTCTCACAAACATTTTCAATTTCAGTACCTTCAATAACTACTTGCAGAAATGACTTTGTTGTCGAATTACCAAACATCATTACTTTAGTTTTACTTGTTTTACTTATATTTAGAGACAGTTTATTTATATCCATCCAGTTTTTCATTTTATTAAGTTCCATGTTCACAGTTTGTACAAGCTCAATATAATCATTTCTACTATAGAGTATATTTGTGTCATCCGCAAAAAGAATGAGTTTTAGGGATTGCGATACATTAAAAACATCATTGATGGACAAATTAAATAGTTTTGGCCCTAAGACGGACACCTGGGGGACACCACAAACAATGCCAAGCTGCTCGGATACATGCTTCCCCATTTTTACAAACTGTACCCTTCCTGTCAAATAGCTTTTGATCCAGTCCCCAGCTACACCTCTAATCCCATATTTTTCCAGTTTATTTACAAAGATAAAGTGATTGATTGTGTCAGATGCTTTTTTGAGATCAATGAAGACACCGACTGCAATTTTTTTCTGATCCAGTGCAGTAGTAATTTCTTCAGTGGCTTCCATTAGAGCCATTGAGGTGGTTCGCTTGGCTCTAAAACCATACTGACCATCATTTATTATGTTATGTTTCTCTAGGAACTTATCAAGTCGAGAGTCAAAGAGTTTTTCAAAAATGTTTGAAAATTGTGGCAACAGTGAAATCGGTCTATAATTTGTGAACCAGTGTTTGTTACCATTTTTGAATACCGGAATTACTTTTGCGATTTTCATTTTGTTTGGAAAACGGCCAGACCGAAATGATAAGTTACAAATATATGTGACCGGTTTTGCAATATTAAAAATTACATTTTTAACTAAGAACATGTCAATATTATGATAGTCGGTGGAGAACTTATTTTTACATTTCAGGACTGTATTTATAACCTCCTGCTCATCTGTTGCCAAGAGAAACAGTGAGGATGGATTGTTCTTAATGAGGTTTAGTTCATTGGTTCCATGATTTGAAATTGTGGCAGCCAACTCAGGGCCGATATTTACAAAAAAATTATTGAAGCTGTTTACTATATTAATCGTGTTGTGATTTCCACCATTTTTGTCAATGAAGTAATCCGGATATGTTAACTTAGAGGAACCACTTTTGATTAAACCATTAAGAACATTCCAAGTTTCTTTTATATTGCTTTTGCTTTCATTTATTTTTCTTCTGTAGTATAGCTGTTTGCTTGTTCTTATGACGTCTGTGAATTTGTTTCTGTACAAGTTATATTTTTGCTCCACTTCTTTAGTTTATAACTTAATAAATAATTTATAGAGGTTATTCTTCTTTTTACAAGCATTGATTATCCCTTTTGTAAGCCAAGGTCTAAGTTTATGTTTTGCCCTTGAATAGAATTCTTTTACTGGGCAGTTTTTATCATATAAGGAAATGAATATATCTAGAAACTTGCTATAAGCACTGTCCACATCCGTTTCTCCATATACAGCACTCCAATCCTGTCGGGCTAAACTGTTGTTCAGGTTGTTGATTGTTTCGTCATTTCTTATTAGATAAATAGTGTTTTTTGGTTCACAGGTGAAAATAGCTTCTCCATCCATTCATTGAAAATCTAAATACTTGTACGTGGTGTTCGATATACACAGCTCACAATAACATTTTTCTTTTGTCATTCAACCAACCACACAGCCATGAAGCCACCATTTCACAGGTGAGAAGCCTATTGGTCTCCCAGGCTCATCAGCTGGAAGTATCACAGCCGTCCAACTTTCTCAACATGGTCAACCCAACAGCTGCTGACTGCATGAGTGATTGTTGCTCTCAATGGTCCTCAACGGTGAGCAGAGTGGTGCAGCGGGAGCGTGCTGGGAACATAACCCAGAGGCTGATGGATCGAAACCATCCTCTGCTACTGGTCACTCACACGTTTCTTGGTCCCTGCTCCAAAAACGATAAGTCCTTGTTCCTTCTTGCAGCCTTGGCCAGTTGCCACTTCCCGGTCGGATGATCACCAGATGTTCTGGTCTGACAGGTAGTGTGGCCGAGCGGTCCAAGGCGCTGGATTCAGGTTCCAGTCTCTCAGGAGGCGTGGGTTCAAATCCCACCACTGCCAGTCCGACGGCAAGTCCCCATGGACAAACAACATATAGATCGCTAGATAGATAGGGTATTTATTGACAAAATAAACCAATGTAGATATCAAGAATGTATTAATATTTACTAATTAATACATCTTTCAATAGATAGATGTTTTGTTCATTCTAAACCTGATATATATTTTAAATGTAGATTTTTAATGTTTAATATATTTAGGGAGTGACACATCACAAATCCCCGGAGGCGGGGAAGACAGAGGGCAAGGAAGCGAGCAGCTGTCATCGCCAATCCCTTTGGTTTCACAAAACAACGGCTTGGGGACAAATGCAGCGGCTGGCTTGAGTGTTCCATAGAGCAAGTAAATCGCTTCCTCCGGGACACCGTGAGCGATCCTCTGAGAGACCTGGAACTGGAGCCCAACAAAGCTCTCATCAGCCCAGACCCCCCCAACAGCGGAATTAAACTTGAAGGAGCCAAGCCTGAAGGAGGCTGAGGAGGTCGTCAAGGCGGCCCGCTCGGCATCGGCACCAGGCCCCAGTGGAATCCCTTACCTGGTCTACAAGCGCTGCCCGGAGCTTCTACGGCACCTGTGGAGAATCCTGAAGGTGATTTGGAGAAGGGGGAAAGTGGCCGGCCAGTGGAGGCGGGCTGAGGGAGTGTGGATTCCCAAAGAGGAGAACTCAAGTGACATCAGTCAGTTCCGTTCCATCTCATTGCTGAGCGTGGAAGGAAAAGTGTTTCTTAGCATCGTCTCACAAAGACTGACCGGAGTTTCTCCTCCAAAACAGCTATATTGATCCATCAGTTCAGAAGGGAGGGATCTCTGCACCTGGCTGTTTGGAACACACTGGCGTCGTCACGCAACTAATCAGAGAGGCCCATGAGAACAAAGGCGACCTTGCTGTTTTGTGGTTGGACCTGGCCAATGCCTATGCAGTAGGGCTGAACGATATATCGTTATCATATCGATATGGGGATATGAACATTCAGGACATTAGTTTCTCAAAAATCAACAATATCAAGATTTCCCCTGCTTGCCCTGCATGTCAGCTCGCCCATGCACAGGTAAGGCCAGCCAACCACAAACCTCGTTTACTGGTTGACAGCTGATGGCAGAGGGCGGGTGCAGAATCTGCACAAACGAGTTTGGTGGCAGTGGCAGTGAGTTCTCATAAATAAAACTGCAGTTTTTTTTACATCCTTTTGTATTATGATGTTTTTATTTTTCTGAAAAATGCTTAACTTTCACTGGATCCATTGTAATGTATCGTATCGATGTCGAGATATCTGGCATGGATATCGAGATATGAAATTTTGCCCATATCGTTCAGCCCTACTATGCAGTGTGCTGGATCAAGGGTCCAGTGTCTCAGTAGGTGTGGGTTCTAATCCCACCACTGCTGGTGAGTGGCCCTTACAAGGCTTCTCTGATATTGGTAGATTAACAAAATCAGATGACATGTGAACGATGCTGTTATTCTGGGAAATGTGACACACCGGTTAACTTGAAACATTGCGACTGCCTTCAGCCTCAATCTTGTGTGTTAAAAAATCAGGTACACTGAACTTTCAACACTGGAATGAGGACACATGCCAAAAGACAACACTCTTGAACTCATCTGTGCACTTAGATTTCCAGGAGAAGTCACTGGTTCTTCCAATACCTGCTTCCTGTTTTTTCTGACTCTATTTACAATGGAGCAAATGCACCGATTGAATAATCTGCTCATACAACACGAGCCGCCGTCTTCAGCTGTTTGAAGGGCAGGAATTGATTATTGATCAGGATAGACTACCTCTTTGTACAATCTGATTTGAAATTTATTTTGATCCGACTAAATCAGATCCACTCCACTGTCTATATGAGACATGTACTATACATTTGATGTCACAGTCCAACTATAATGAGGATTTTTGGACCCATCTAAAATGGGGCAGAGAGCGAGAGAGAGAGAGGGAGAGAGAGAGAGCGAGAGAGAGAGAGAGAGGAGGGGAAGACAGAGAGAGAGAGAGCATATGATCTAGACTTGTCTAATACCTGATGAGATAAATAAGACATGAATGAAAATTCAATAAAGTGGGATTTTTATTTTGTTGTTTCATATAAATGATGGTAGAAATTGTTTGGAAAAAAATACTTTCTCACACTGACATATTTGACACATTGAAGGTTAAAATCACTGTTAAACCAGAAAATACTGTCGAAATTTGAATTGATTTCAAAAAAGTATCCTAGACAAACATGGAACGGTGTCGGTAAATCTCTGGTCAGGAGGTTTAAAGGTGCATGTGACTGTCTGTCTCCTTGTGGTTATGCATGTCCATGGTGTTTCTTGCCTGCATTCGTTATAAAGTGGGACGAGGTGAGGAAGAAAGGAAGGATGGATGGGCGAAAGATTAGGACAGGTAGGTTCAAATCAAGTTTAAATGTGGTTCATTGAATTTGAATATTTTTTCAGATTGTACTTTCTCTTCCTCTTGTATTGAGAAACTGACTTGGGCTGAAATAAAATGAAATTGCATAAAATGTACAATTTATGCCCTCTTGAAGAATGTTACACCTCACAGGATCAAACAGTCAAAATGTTGTCAAAGAGAGTAGAGTTTCATAGGCTTTGAAAAGATATCCTGTCCATATGAGTAATTGGGAACACAGATTACTGTTTTGTACTCATTCAGTGCAAACTGAAGCCTGCACCTGCTGCTAATTACAACTTAGGACTGAATTCAGAAAGAATACAGCAACACTCTTTTTTCCGATTCTGACTTTTTTCCAGCTTCTCTGCCTAAAAATCCTGCCAACGTTTGGCGAACTTCTCAGGCACTGCGACAATAGCGTCAAACACGTCATCATGCATTTTCTTTTTTTGACTTCACAGTTAGCGCTTGTTTCTGAATCAGCGATGTTTCAGATCGCAAGAATCAGATCTGAATCACTTGATAAAATGCATTCAGCTGCATGGTCAGTATAACCTGAGAAGGCCTCAGAGTATCTCACAGTGGATTTTTTTCTCTTTTTCAAAACCCATGAGGTGATGATCAGGGGTGAAAGGAAATGGATATGGTCCACACGTTAGAGATAGAGAGATAAAGATATACTTTATTAATCCCAGACTGGGAAATTCAAGTGTCACAGCAGCATCAGTAGCAATGCACACAAAAGTAAAAATATATAATTAGTGCAGAAAAATTATATACAGTGAAGGCTATTATATACATTATTGACATACCTATGCACAAACTTATGTACAGTGAAAGTTATTATATACATATATTGACATACCTATACACAAACAGCCATTATATACAAACATATATATACTCACATGTATAAATATATATATACATAGGCATACATACATATATAATAAGCACATACTGTGACATGTGCTGAATAAAGGAAAGAGGTGTGTGCGGGGCAGAATAAAGAAAAGTGAGAATGCTTTGGTAATAAATAAGAGTGTTGTCCGGAGAAATGGGGCCTATGCAGCACACCGCTGTGAGTTTCCTCTGTCGGGCAGGTGAGAGTTGTTGTCCAGGGTTATGGCTTGTGGCAGGAATGATTTCCTGTATCTGCCCTTGTGACAGCGGCGCTGTTAAATGTGTAAAATGTGTAAAATGTGAAACATTCCTTACAAAAAAGTCCCAATTGAAGCCAATAAGAGTGGTGGTTCTGTTTTGTGTTCTGTTAAATTTCAATGATGCTCAGAAAAGAAATGTCTTATAAACTAACGACCGGTGTTTTCACTCAGCAGTCCATGAGTGAAATCTGAACCACAGCATTTGCTAAGGGGCTATATAGGTGCGTTTGATTTAACACACTGGGACGTTTTCCACAACTGGTCCATAGATGTCAAGACGCGCTGCATGCGCCTGTACAGGATGAAGGATAAATTAAACCAACAAAAAGGTCTCATCATCTGGGGTGTCATTTTTAAAACGTACAGGATAAATACGAAAAGTGTCCATGTGCCCAAAACAATAATAATAATAATAACCAAAATGGAATCAATTTAATGTATATTACATGCACCTTTCCCTTCCTGAATGACAATCAGCTTGGAAAGTTACAGCCTCTCCCCATGCCCCGCCTTCAACACACCCACTTTCATATTGTTTTTGATGACGCATTCACATGTAAATTTAAGGCCCAAACACATAGAAATTTCACTCATCTCCATCATGTAATTGGGGGCCTAATAGTACCGGCAAGAATTTAAAACTACTTTCATGCCTAAAATGATGAAGGAAAAACATGGAAAATGAAACCAGCTGGAGGAAGGAAGGAACGCCCCTGTCTCCTTTTACAGAAAGCTTCCTGCACGCAATCATTTTCCCTCACAATCCGTTTCACCATAGGCTAGAGGAATAATTAACACACACACACACACACACACACACACGCACACACAAGTCTAACGACTGGGAAATTAGCTCTGCGTCTGGGCCTGTGATTCATTTTTCAGAAGCAGGGAAACGATAATGACAGAAAGTGTGGAACCAGGAAATAAGACGGAGAAAGAGACATGACTGATGGACACTCTGCTTTGATTATTATTCGTTTCTCTTATGTCCTCTGCCCCACGGGACCTGTCTTCACTTCTGAGAGCACTTATTCCCGAACGTTTAACCATTTACTGCATTCATCGGCTACATGAGTGAAATTGCCAGGGCTGTTCAATTCATCAGTATCAGTGTGCAAAATGTACTTATTGAAAGAGACGGCGTGAACTGTGGTGAAGTGTCCTCCAATGTACTGTTAGTGTCTTCATCTGCAGCACATTCAAAAAGACAGCATTTTTAATCAGTTCATTGGGTTTGGAGTCCTGTGTCTTGGGTTCAAATCTGGGTGGAACCTTTCTTTGTGGTTTGTTTGTTGTCCCCAAGGTTTTTTTCTTAGTCTTTTTACTTTAATTACACACTCCAAAAAAATGCGTTTATGGCCAAAATGTAACCTGGAATCGGCTCCAGGACCCTGAAACCCTGACCTGGATAAACACATTTAAAAGATGAATACGAGGGGGTACCCAAAAGAAACCGGCATTTGGTCAGAAAACAATAATAATAATGAGTTTCGCCTTCTGGCCGTCAGATGTGCTGCAGGTAAGCCTCGTGCACATCTGTGAGAAATCTGAGCTCCCAGAGTGACACTGACACCTGTCAGGAGCTATTTATAGTAACGGAGTGCAGCGGCGGTCTGCGATTTTTTCCAAAATGGCGACATTGACTGTGAAGCCAGAGCAGAACATTAAATTCTGCTTCTTGCTGGAAAAACAGCAGCAGAAACACTCAGCTTGTTGCAGCAAGCCTACAAGGATGCTGCTCTGGGGAAGACTCAGGTCCATGAGTGGTCCGGGGGTTTGAGAAGGGCCAGATGTCGGCGCGTCAGGTCCGCTCAGCGTGAAAACAATGCTGAGCTGCTTCTCGGCTGTCCAGGGTCTCGTCCACAGCGAGTCTGTCCCTCCAGGTCAGACTGTAAACCAGGACTACTACAGGAAGTCCTCAGACGCTCCGTGAGGATGTGAGGAGGAAGCAGAGCGTCGTGGCGGAGTGGAGCCGGTTGATCCACCACCACAGAGCGCCAGCGGACACGGCGCTGCGCCTCACGCCGTTTCTGGAGAAGAATGAGATGAATCTCCTCTCCCATCCGCCTGATTCTCCAGATGAAGCCTCCAGGGACTTTTTCTTGTTCCCCAGGTTGAAGAAGCAGCTGAAGGGACAGCGGTTTGCAGATGTGGAGGAGGGGACGGAAAAATCACAGCCGGCCCTGAATGACTCTACGCACGGGTCTGACGACGCATTGGTGAAGTGGGAGACACGGCTGGAGCGCTGCATTAATGCGGATGGGGATTATTTTGAAGGCAACTGTGATGTTTTATTTTGAAATGGCAGAAATAAAAAGTTACAGTCAAATTCTGGATTCTTTTGGGTACGCCCTCGTACATCATAATTAAATAAAAGTTTAAATCTTGTTGGAGAACTGCATAAAAGAAAAAAAATTCTGATAACGGGGCTGTTCCTAATACTACATGTAAAAGATTATTCTGCCGGGATAGTAAACAGAGGCCAGGTGATCAAACAGTGCTCTGTTCAGGTCTCTTCCAATTTTCTTATTTTCTTGAGTGTGGATCCCTCCAGGCACGACAAAACACAAGTGGTCTTCGAACTGATTTAATGAAGTTTGACGAACTCCATTACAACCGTGAAAACTGGAAGCAAACAATACAATTAGAATTTCAACTCGCTGTATACAAACAGATCACAAACAAAACAAACAATACAATAGAATACCTCGTTGGCTGCATGCCTACAACGAAGGGATATCATCACCGGATCCTGCTTCGTGTCTCTTGACGGAAAACTTAATCCTTTTGAGCCAAATGGCGAGGTAATTCAACACACCGTGTCGCCGCCAACAGAGAAACAGCAGTCCAAACCGGAAGTGAACGGCACTTACGTCACCCTTATAACCCGAAACCGAGACATGCAGCACCCAATAATCACTTTACAATTAAAATATATTTCTAATAACCCTCCAATAAATATTAAATTGCAAATATAAACAACAATAATAAATAACTATGGGCACTAAAAAATGATGCATTTACATTGAGTTTTTCAGTAAAAATAAACTGTACCTTAAAATCCAAAAACTAGTAGTAGGAGTTGGTTGATTAAAAAAAAAAAAACTGTAATCATAATGAGCTCTTGAGCTAATCACACTTTAGTATTTGATCAAAAAAGCAACATTTTTCAATTCTGTTTTTGGCAAATGAATGAATCATATTCATCTTACTCATGTTTTCTAGCGTGTCTAAGTTTGACCGTTGTTATAACATTAGTAGCAACCTTAAAGGGGCTGAATCCTGCTTTTTTAGCTCGTCCAAACCCTAGAAATGGCATTAATATGGCAATAGTTTATTTTTGGCGCTAAGGAAAAGTCATTTTGTGTAAAATAGAAGACTTTCTGGGGCTAATTCTGAAACCCGGAAGAGAAACCGCTCCATTTCACTGAAGTCCCGCCTCTCCCCCTGTGGACTTTGACTGACAGCTACTTCAACCAATCAGAGCTTCAAAACAAATACGCTGGCTAGCTTTAGCTCTTTAGCTCTAGCTTCTCTACACACAAAGACACACGAAAACGTCTTTTCCTGTTAGAAACTCACCAAGCGCAGACCCTCCAGACTCTTCAGACCCTTCAGACCCTTCAGACTCTTCAGACCCTTCAGACCCTCCAGACTCTTCAGACCCTCCAGACCCTTCAGACCCTTCAGACTCTTCAGACCCTTCAGACCCTCCAGACTCTTCAGACTCTTCAGACCCTCCAGACCCTCCAGACCCTCCAGACCCTTCAGACCCTTCAGACTCTTCAGACCCTCCAGACCCTCCAGACCCTCCAGACCCTTCAGACCCTTCAGACCCTCCAGACCCTCCAGACCCTCCAGACCCTTCAGACCCTCCAGACCCTCCAGACCCTCCAGACTCTTCAGACCCTCCAGACTCTTCAGACCCTTCAGACCCTTCAGACCCTCCAGACTCTTCAGACCCTTCAGACTCTTCAGACCCTCCAGACCCTCCAGACCCTCCAGACTCTTCAGACCCTTCAGACCCTTCAGACCCTTCAGACTCTTCAGACCCTTCAGACCCTCCAGACTCTTGCTCTTGCTTGATTGTTGCTTTCAGACGATGGTTAAAGTTTATCTCCATAATTGGAGATACAAAAAGCAGCAACGCTGATTGCCGAGGGCCTTTGGGGGTGGAGGGGGTGCTCAGGGGAGCCATCTTCTCCGTGTGACGTGAACGTGGGAAACAGAGTGTTTTCGCGGTGGGAGGGGCTGCCTCTCTGAGCAGCTGAAACACGAGGAAAGCTCAAACACACAGGCACGAAGGAAAAACCCGCTTTGGGGTGTTTTTGGTGAGAACAGAACTATATAACAAGGTTTTTGCATTTAACAGCCCCTTTAAAGTTATCTGGCTGCTGCATCAGTGTGGCAGCTTAAAGAAGAAGAAACTGTCTTGCGAACAGCAGCTTTAACAAAGTGAACTGTTGCTCTCGAAGTTTGACTCCTTACAAACTCTCAAATCTGGGGTGACATTTAAAATTACTGGGGAGCTTTAAATTTGTCAGAAGAATTCTTCAAGGGACCAAAAGAAAAAAAACTGAACACATCAAGCTGAAACAAAAAAAAGTGAGCAAAAAGAAAAAAAAAAATAAATCACACCAACTTCTGCAGGGGAAACCAGGCCAATGCTGATCCACACATAAACAACATTTCACATTCACTTCTGTCAGATTTAACACCGAAAGCATTCAATATTAAAATTACTACAGTTTGATCATTTTGCTTGGAAATGAAAGGAACTATCTCTGGACCCTCATGCGGTGCAGTGTAAAAGTAAAACGATTCATTGGATTCATTTTTATGCATAATTTGATGTAATTATTTCATCCAAATGTAACGTGCTAAAGTTCAAGCTGTTACCAACTGCTAATAATTTCAAGAACATACTCAGTTTTCAGCCCCGTTGTTAAATCCATGGCAAACTTCAACAACACAACAAGAAAAGCACCAACACCAGCTAGTGTTTCATTATGAGCCATTACAGATCAACCAGTGCGTATGAATAAAGGCCTCACAGCATGGCTGCGCATAAATCCTCCAACAGGTTGTTACCGAGGGCAGGACGGAGGCTCCAGAAGGTGCCGAGGCATTTCTGCTGACTCTGATGGAGGTTAGGGAGGCCTGCGGCATGTTTGGGTCATTTCAGTGAGAGTGAAGCTGAGCCCCGAGGCGGATATGATGAAGTAAATCAAAGCTTATTACTCAGGCTGATAGATAGAACCTGGGCAGGTCACAACCTGCAGCTCTTCCACCGTGGAGATCTGCTGATGGATGCAGATTTATACGCTTTCTGATGTCAAAGGTGAGACGAGAAGTCTGGAAGTGAAGACACTGCGATGTGGAAGCACCAACTCCTGACGAAGGGCCCATTTACACCGAACAAAAACAGCCACATTTCACTGCATTCGGGCCTTTGCTTTAACAAGGTTATTTTTTTGTTTTTGGGGTTTTTTTTTTGTGGGTTTGTGGTAATGAAAATGTATTGTACGGTGGGATATATCAATTTTCTTCAATACAAGGCTATGTGTAAATGTGGCCTGGGACTAGCGCTTTGGGCAGCAAGTGGAACTGATACTCTCCATCCATGTCTTTACTAAGCAGATCCTGAACAGATGGACTCCACGAGCCCAGCCTGTGTGCTCAGGGACTCTTCCGCTTGTTAACAAGACGACTGTGGCCAAAAAGTAACAATGGTGTCAGATGGAGGCCACAAATCATCCTCTGTACATCAGATTACTGGTGTTTTATCTCACCAGTGCTGCACAAATAGAGGAAAACATTTTGTTCTCAGACATATCAGTGCATAGACAAACAGTGTGTAAGGGGGCTTATGTCAGTATAACGACCGGCTCGACCCGTTCCAGCGATGAAGCCCCATGTCTCATTTGTTTTACTCATTATCTGGCCCTTTCTTCATTCCGTTTGGTTGACTTTGTGTACATAGGTTTCCACTCCTACACACCTAGGATTAAAAAGAAAGAGTTTCGGGGGTGAAAAATGTAAAAAAAAAGCTCTTTCTTTGTTTTTGTTTTTTGGCTTTAGACATGTTCATGGCCCCATTTATTCAACTGCATTTCAGGTGAAAACGCATTGCTTATGGAAATGTTGGAAACACCTCCTCTTTGGAAGCTGTGTATTTATCAGTCTTGGCAAGTTACTTCTATAAAAGCAGTTAGTTTTAGTCTTCATTCTGTAGACGAAGCTGGATGCTCCTTGGCCCTCAGCCGGACTCCGGAGGAGGATACAACAGCGAAAGAGGCGAATTATAGTATTTCAATCGTGCTTCGTATTATTGTCAGTCACTGTAATGGTATTGCAACATTGGGAAAAGTAATTAGATTACACATTACTACAAATAGCACTGCTGCTAGTTTTGCCGTTTATTTCAAGCTGTTACTCCAGTCATTGCTGATGAGTGATGCTCACACACATCGGTCACAAACACTCCTGTTAAGCTAAAGGCAATTTAACCATGAAACAGAACTGGTTCTAATCCTCATGTTTCCCTGAAAACTCTGTCAGACACGGTATGAAGTATACGATTTTATTTCTTCCACTCCAACCAGAATCTAAAGTTCAGAATGATGTGGTGATTGGGTTTAGTTACTCTGATATGTATTAAAATACATCATGTACATGCAAGTTGTGAATTCAGTCAGTCCTTGAAAAGTAAGATTTCTAAATAACTATTGTAATTTCCAAACTCCTTTTTTCAATTAATATCATTAAAACAACTTCCTTGAGTAATTATGACAGAAGATAAAGTAGCTCAAATGGTTCTCTGTTACATGAACAGCATAAACTGAAGAGAGAACTGTTTTTCCCAAAAACAAACAAATCATACATCTGATGAAAATGAGTGCATTACTGACTTACAAAAGAAATGTTTTTCACTTGATGAAGGTGAAAGCAAACTGCTCTTTGTCCTTCATAAAACATATGAAAACATTTCGCAAACAATTAAAATTACGGGTTCCAACTCTGTCTACTTTTTTAAATTTAATTCAATACCTTTTACCAGGAAGTTCTTCTAAAAACTCATCTTCTGGTCTAGAAACAGAGAAACGGAACGTCTTCATACTAAGCGTTGTACAGCAATGAGGATGAATGGAAACACTTGGCACTGCGTCATGAAACCCAAACCCCTTTCTGCTCCTCCCCACCTGCAGTCACAGGTGTTTGGAAAAGCTGGATCACAGAAGGACCCCCCGACACCGTCAGCCTCACATCCACTCAGACCCCCAGGCCCCACCTCAACAGGACACCCTGAGAGGACCCGGTTCAGGTAGCAGGTAACCCTCCACCCCACACAGCAGCTGGTTGCAGACCTGATACAGGACCTACAGGACCCACAGGGCCCGGGCCTGGTCCAGGACCAGGACCAGGACCAGCCCAGAACTTTGCTCACATGGAGCAGGTTTTAAGCCAAAACTGATGAAACTGAATGAATGAACAAAAACCTTCTGAAGGGTCTGAAGACTTAAAGCTGCTGTAGGCAGGATTTTGCTAGTCAATGCTAATTTTTCTGTGTTTTCTTTGGATTAAATGTTAGAGTATCCATTGATAATCCTTTAGGAGTGTAGCATAACTGCTCTACCGCGAGGGCGCAGCGTTTCCATCTGTCTCTGTTCTGAGCTGAGAAAGAATCTCCACAGCTCCAGGTATCTTTGACCAATCAGAAGAGCCCCTGAGGCTCTAACCGTGATTGGTCGAGGGGCGTTCGTCGCACATTCTTGTGGGAGGGGCTTAACTTACGTAAGGGCGTGATGTCAGAGAAAACAGGACAGGATTGGCTGTGCTGGGTTTCAAATCGCAATCTTAGATGAGTCAAATCGCCATCTTGCTGAGGTAACCCTAAGCAAGATGGCAGAGATGCCAAATCCTACCTACAGCACCTTTAACATGCTCTAAGATGCTCTCTGCTTTCTGCATTTGGTTTCAGAGTTTAAAACATGTTTCCATCTTGAAACATCTTGTTTTCAGAATGACTCTGCCTTTTCTTTCTGATTCTCTTTTGCTCCTGATATGAATAAGAACTACTTGTGGCTCCTATAGGTGCAGCTATGCTTTACTTTTTCTTACTGGTGGGACTGATAAAAGCTGACTAAGGTCAATAAATTAGACGGCTGGCATTTAAATCAGCTGGAATGGTGTCTGCTCTCATCCAGCACAGCAAAAAGGTGAATAAGCGTTTTCCTCAAATGTCAAACTGCTGTGGAGATGTATCGATCGGTCATGATGCAAATGCTTGAAAGACCCGTGAGCGACCCCGGCTGTCACCGCAGTGACTGAGTGCTGCTCGGTCTGCGAGAGCTCGCTCACTCGTCTGGACCCCTGAAGCTACTGGGTTTCCTTTCAGTGTTTCCAGCCTGTGAGTGCTGCTGCAGCCAGAGGAAGCCAGAGGCATGATGGGAAGGAGCGGGCGAGGCCAGTGGTTCCATGTTTCACCTCTGTCATAAAGCTGTAGCTGAAATGACAAAGTTTCTTCTCACCGCCTCTTTGCCATCATGCTAAAGAAGACTCTAATAGTTAAAGGTTGTATAGAAGATCTTGATTAGTAACAAAAATGAATTAAAGCTAAAAAATGGCGTTACTAAGCTGCAGCAGCCTTGTTTTTATCCTGATCAAAAAAAAGAAAATAAAAATTAATCAACTCTGGAGGTTTTAAAACCAACATTACTTTAGCCAATCAATAACGAGGCAGCCTCGTTATCGAGGCGAAAATGTATGTTTTAATCTTAAAACAAGACTTGTATGAAAAAGTGCGGAGAGTGAGAGGAGGAGGGGGTTGTTTACGCTGTGAGCTCCGAGTCTGCTCCAGTCCTGCAGCTCCACACAAACCTCCCCGTCCTCCTGATCCACCGAGACCAGGGACGGCTCAGGGACAGGGTTTTACTCTTATTCGCTGTGTTTTGTGTTGTTCAAAAGGACACGTTGGTAGCTATGTGTTAGCGCTATGATGCTAAGTTGCTACATGCTACTTTCTGCGTCGGGAGGAGGCGGTCCTCCGGAGAGAGCAGGGAGGAGGGGGTGTGGGTCACGCATGGCAGCATTTCAAAAAGGACTAACTGTCACTGGATTTCTCTCTCCGTGGAAAATCCTCTGTACAACCTTTAACACGCTGCCAACATTTTACCTAAAAGCAATGTCATTGTCAGCACTGTTTTCATTCATCAGGAAATGCTGGCCTGGTGGACTCTTCGCAGTGGGCATCAACCTTTTGTTTCGTGTCATGTAAGCACAGCAGGTGTGGAGCCTTTCAGTAATCAGTGTTTTCAGTCTGAAAGTGATATTTAGCTCTATATTTTCTGAAGGTCATGTGCTGGTGAACCCAGTCTGTGCTTTAATTATTAGGGAGACTGCGGGATTGACTCTCTCTGTTTTCTGTTAGTGTAATGGCTTCAAGCTTTCTACTGGCCCCACCGCTGAAAAGGTCAAAATAACAGCTATTATCCTGAAACAGGGAGGCCATAAAGAAGGTGGGGTTACTGTTGTTTAATGGGGCAGTAATGAAAACATCGAAATAATAAAAGAGCTCTTTCAAAACGGTGTTTATTTTGGTAATGCAGATAAAAAGCTGTTTGTCAGGTGTCATGTTGCTCTTTTGCTTGGAAACTTCAGCTACCGTTTGTCTCAGCCCTTCGATTCAAACCAAGGCAAAATAAAATACCAACCAACATGAAAATGTTCACTCTTATATGAAAGGAGGGATTCCTCTGCACACTGCTGCTCTTTTATCTGGAGGATGAGGTTTTGGCTCCAGACTGGATCATTGCTTTCCATGTGTTTGCTGTGGATATGAGCTCCAGTGCACGTCAGCTATCACAATCACAGTCTTGTATGAAAAACACTCAGGGTTCACTCTACAAAGAAACTGAGCTTAAAGGAGGCTGTCAGATGAGAAACTCCTTCTTCCAGACTCAGCAGACATTGAGTGCAGTGTGAATTTCACAATCCAAAGCCCTGCTTGACATGACGGAACCACCAGGGGATGGTTGAGAAGTTGGGGGGATTTCAATCTGGCAGGAGCACATATCATTGTGGTCAGTGACATGAAATGCTAAATGAAAGCATGACACAGACGAGCTCCAGAGGTGGTGCAGGGTTTAGAGTTCTCAGGGCGCCACCATTCAGCTCAACACAGTGACAGGGCTTGGCTGACTCCTTGGATCAGTATCACAGAAGCCTCAAAAGGCTTCCTCACTGGCAGTGGTGGGATTTGAACCCACGCCTCCTGAGAGACTGGAACCTGAATCCAGCGCCTTGGACCGCTCGGCCACACTACCTGTCAGACCAGAACATCTGGTGATCATCCGACCTGGAAGTGGCAACTGGCCAAGGCTGCAAGAAGGAACAAGGACTTATCGTTTTTGGAACAGGGACCAAGAAACGTGTGAGTGACCAGTAGCAGAAGATGGTTTTGATCCATCAGCCTCTGGGTTATGTTCCCAGCATGCTCCCGCTGCGCCACTCTGCTCACCGATGAGGACCATTGAGAGCAACAATCACTCATGCAGTCAGCAGCTGTTGGGTTGACCATGTTGAGAAAGTTGGACGGCTGTGATACTTCCAGCTGATGAGCCTGGGAGACCAATATGCTTCTCACCTGTGAAATGGTAAATGGTAAATGGACTACACTTGTATAGCGCTCTTTACCCTGCATGACAGAGCCCAAAGCGTTTCACACTGCAATATCACATTAACCCATTCACACCATACTGGGTGGTGGTAAGCTACTATTGTAGCCACAGCTGCCCTGGGGCAGACTGATGGAAGCGAGGCTGCCAATCTGCGCCATCAGCCCCTCCGACCACCACAAACCATTCACTCTCACTCTATATTCACACTTAGGCAAGGAAATGGTGGCTTCATGGCTGTGTGGTTGAATGACACCTTTTGTTTCTGTGATGTAAAGTATCTCTGACTTTGAGCCACACCCCCGCTTCATGACAGCGGCCACGCTCAGCTGGATGTATGATTGATTTTTGGGGATGGAAGTAAAGAGAGGATTGCCTTGGTTCCCCGACTTACTCAGTGGTGGAGATTTCACTCAAACAGGAAGTTTTCTACCTGCTTTCAGTTGGAAGTGTCACAGCCATCCAACTTTCTGTTGGTGATGTTCTGTGATCTAGATGTACTCAATGTCTTCAAATCACTGTGGTCTCCAAAGCCGTAACCACAGCCGTGATTTACTACTTCAAGTCAGACTTGCCCATGCTGTCATGTCCCGTTTGCATGAGTGTTTCCGTAGTGATCACGGTCATCACGTCCGTCTAACACACGAAAGGTCCCCTGGTCGAAACAGGGCAGAAACATCCGGGTGTGTTCAAATGCCACTTGCATTCTGGCTGATGGTATTGGACTGCAAACCTTCGGGCGATAGAGGGGGCTGTCAGATGAGAAGCTCCTTCTTCCAGACTTGGCAGGTATTGAGTGCAGTGTGAATTTCACAATCGAATGCCGTGCTTGACATGATGGAACCACCAGGCGATGGTGTTTCCCTGAGAAGTTGGGAGGATTTAAATCCGGCAGGAGCACATATTGTGGTCAGTGACATGAAATGCTACATGAAATTGAAAAGTCAAGTCAGCTGTAATGCGTGCAACCTTGAATACTGTTGTCAGTGTGTGAAAGCAGGCATTCTGGGCCACTTTCACACCGGCCCTGGAAAATCTGGACCTTAGAAAAAAATCAGGACTTTCTGGGAGAAGGCTCATCGTTGTTGCATGTGTTTCTCAGTCCTCTGATCAAAAATGCGGGTCTTACGGGTGGACTGAGGTCCTCCTGTAAACCACGGTCTCACAGCGGACTTTGCAGTGTCCCAGCAGGTTATCCAACAGCTGTAGTGAGAGGACGCCATGTGGACAATGCACAATCACATGCATTTGCCACGAAAAACAGAAAGAGCAAGAAAAGACCTCCTCGGCAGATGTGGAGTGGTCAGGAAGTGCAGGCACTCATGCCAAGATTTCAAATCTTATATTTTCCACTTTAAATTTTGTGTTGCTTTGTTCATTCCTTTTAATACAAAGTGGTCTGAAACTGTATTTATTGATTAGTTTTTATTTCTTTCATTCAAGCGGCAATTTTGACTTGTTTGGTAACTTACTGCATTTTTTTGGATCTACCTAGTTTTTTGGATTTCTGGAAACCTTTCTGATTTGTAAATGAGTCGTATTGAATCCTAGACATAGATTTATGTCTTGGAATGTCTGTTTTACCATCGTGTTTATTTGAGGCGGGGAAGCGTACATACAGATAAATTATTCCTGTATTATAATGAGCTGGCTGGTAAAAGGGTTACACGTGTAAATGGACACTACTTGCGGAACTTTTGCGAACAAGTCAATCATTTGAACAGTTCTTTTAAGTCAGGAGTCTCAAACTGGTGCCAGAAAGGGCCGCCTGGCTGCAGGTTTTCATTCCAACCAAGCAGGAGCACCAGACTCCACTCATGTCATCAGGTCTTCAGTGTAGCTTGATGACATGAGTGGAGTCTGGTGCTCCTGCTTGGTTGGAATGAAAACCTGCAGCCAGGCGGCCCTTTCTGGACCAGTTTGACACCCTGTTTTAAGGGAATGAGAGGACCCGGTTGACAGCTGTCTGCGAGCTGTTCGTTTGTGAAGCTGCCCACGCTTCCTTCACGTGTCTTCTGTGAGCCTGATGAGTCCGAGCTGTCAACACTGCCTTCATTCCAGCAATTGACAACATATCTGGATTTCAGTTTTCCACAGCATGCTCCAGTCTCCTGAACGCAGCAGCTAATACTGGAGGAGCAGCGTCAGGAAACCGGAGCGCAGGTGTTTCGGACAAGCTGGTGTCCCTGTTAACTGGTGACCAACTTTCTTTCACGTCCCTTGTTACTGGTAGATGTTAAAAATCAGACAAAAGGTCACATCAGACCTTTCGCGAGTGTGATTCCAGTGTCTCCGAATCAGAATCAGAATCAGAAAACTTGGGCAAGAGCGGCACATTCAATGACAGAGCAAGCAAAAATAGATAACAATAAAATAACAGAAGGAAAGCTGCACAAGGCGCAGCAACAAGGTTGTCGTGGTCGACTGCAGCAGCAGCAGGAAATGAAGTGTTAGAAGTAGGGCTGTCAAATGATTAAACATTTTAATCAGATTAATCACAGCTTGCAAATTAATTAATCATGATAAATCACAAATAATCACAATTTCCAACTATGTCTGAAATATTTTTTTTTCCTGTATTGCATTAACAAAAAAACGACAGGACATGATTATATAGATTTAACACGTGATGTGCTTTTTATTTAAGGCTCCAAATAAAATAAATATTCAAAAAACTAAAACATGCACACCATAACATGTGTGTGTGTGCAGTGTATTTGTACGTGCTCCGCGCTCTGCACGCAGCTCAACCCCCCCAGGCAGAGCTGTCAGCTGGCCTGCTTGTCAGGATGCGCATGTGTGAAACTGCCTTAAAAATTTTAATGAGATTTGTTTTTGTTTTGTTTTTTGGTTTTTTTTGGAAAATTCTATTTTTAATGAGATTGATTACATAAATGAATTAACGCCATTCAAACGTTATTTTTGACAGCCCTAGTTAGAAATGAAGTGTTACTTTGTCATTATACAGTGAATGCACAACGAAATTCTTTGTCTGCATTTAACCCATCCTGCGATGCCGCTGAAGGAGGAGCAGGCAGCGCCCGGGGACCAGCTCCAGACGGACAGCCAGGCTAATGGTCACAATCACCTGACTGGAGGATTGACCTGTGGTGCTTGTTATCAGTTGATGGGGGAAACTGCAGACCCCGGAGGAAACCCATCCAGACACGGGGAGGAACATGCAAACTCCACACAGAAAGGCCCGCACGGTCTGGGGATCAAACCCACGACCTTCTTGCTGTGAGGCAAGAGCGCTTACCACTCAACCACCGTGCTGCTGAATGAAGCTGGTCACCAGTTATGAAGGAATCCAGTTAATTCAAAACACCATATTGACTGGTGTATCAGCGAGAAGCTTTTAAAAACAGAAAACATACACACACACACACACACACACACACACACACACGCAAGCTGCATTTCACCAAGAATGTTGGTTCTGTTTTTCTTTTAAACCGTGTGTTAAAAGATTTCCCTCTCTACATGGGCCGCCCCATCTTTACTTGAATGGACGGTTCACATCCAGGGTTGCCAGATCTGACTCAGCTTCCAGTCCCAACGCAACGTAAAAGCTGCCCAACTGAACACTCATACGTTGCTTTCACAATACAAACCAGGCCATAATCGCTCAACTGCACCAAATAATCGAAGATAAAAGAAGCACCAATGGGCTCCACACAACCAGAGCAACCAGACAATTCTCAACCACCGGATCATGGAAACTGCAAAAACAGTTCTCCAATCCTGGCATTAAACAAGAGCAACCAAACATCGAAACCCAGCTGACTGTGATTGGGCAGACACCCCACAATCTGGCAACCCTGGTCACCTAACGTCATCCGTCACTTTCCTGACTGTAAATGTGGGAAAAGTGTTTAAATTACACTTCAGTGATATCCTTCTTTATTGACATGCCTGAAAAACCTCCTCATGAGAGCGTAAAAGTGATATATTTTATTTCAGCAATATTTGGGAAGTTCTTCGAAATGTAGTTTCCATTCCCAGCTTTTTATGTCCATATTTAGGTTTTGTGCATTTCTAGAGGTAACGGAACTGCAGCTTGTGTCTGGTGTGGCAGCTGTCATCATTCATGTGCGAAGAGGTGAATGCAACCAGCAGTGTGAAGCGTTGGGGACTGCTGAAGCCATCTTTTTTTTGCCTTGTTTTCTTTCTTTGTTCAACTAATACAGATTCAAAACTCTGCAGCTCTGCGTCTGACTGTATATTCTGCAGATTTCTGTGTTTCTGCCACCAAAATCTCTAAGATTAAGAGAGAAAGGGGGAAGTGATGATGTGAGGGGCTTCATCTTGTTTATTTGAAAAGGTAGAGAAAGATGAGGAGAGGTTTGGAAGAGAGAGTCGGGATCATTAATAGACCCCAGCAGAGTGGTGGAGAGGAAACTGATCGTGTGTTTTGAACACAAATCAAAGTTTGTCTTGACACAGCGCTTTGCTGCTTCGTCCTTAGTCCCACACACACACACACACACACACACACACACACACACACACACACACACACACACACACACACACACACACACACACACACACACACACACACACACACACACTTCTTCACATTCCCTCCCTGAGCTCACGGAGGCTGTACGGTCCTCTGACCCTCCTGGCTTGGATTTTGGGTGTAGTTGGGTGTAGTTGGGTGTAGTTGGGTGTAGTTGGGTGTAGTTGGGTGTAGTTGCCACACGCAGCCGGACTCGGAACAGCAGAGAAGTGCTGAGGCGGCACAACACGGAGACCTATTGTCAGCGAGGAACAGGCCTGCTATCATCCCCTTTGCCACAACACTGTGATCAGACTCATGTGAAGAGGATCTTCCCTCCCGGGGAAACTTCCTGCCCCGAGCTGTTTGTCGGTACAACCTAAACCCAGTGTCTCTGCGTCTCCACGGTTTTCCTGCGATGTCTGATCCCTGTGCCGCAGTGCCGATTGGCAGAAATATTTGAATTTGTTCACTTTTCAACAGTCTGTGGAGGATTTTCTGTCCATCAGACTCGGCTTTGCAACCCATTAATTCAAACTTCCAGGGAGGGTTCCCAAAGTGAAAGAACATCCACTCCCCTCACAAGACTTCAACCACACCAAAAACCTCAGGCTTGATTTGACTCGTCGATGGTTAAGTGTCCAGTTATATTTTTCACATTCAGTTCAAATCGCAGGAGGAGAACAACAAGTCAAAATGGGACGGCACCTGGATGTGGGGTTCGGTGCTCCCTCGCCTTCCGGGGGGGGGGTCTCCCACAGGACATGACGGTTGGATGACGCGGGAATGTGAGTGTGTTTGGGTTAGGGTTGACTGTGTGTGTGTGTGTGTGTGTGTGTGTGTGTGTGTGTGTGCGCACGTGCTTATTAGCGTGTGCGTGAGAGTGTGTGAGTGTGTAGGAATGTGAGTGTGTGTGTGTGCGTTTGGTTTAGGGATGAGTGTTTGTGTGTGTGTGCATGTGTGTGTGTCAGTATGAGTGTTGGGTTGGGACGGGGGGGAGTGAGGCGGGAGAGGACAGGGGGTGGGAGGGGTGGGCCGGGTGGTGGACGGGGGCGGTGGAGGTCGTGGGGGGTGATGCCCTGGATCTCGGGGGGCGTGGCCAGAGCACTGGGGGGGGTACTGCCCTGGGGTGGGTAGCCGCCCGTGTGGGCCGGTTCTCCCGGGGGGGTCATGGCCCTCTGCCTGGGTGGGGGGTCGGCTCCTGGGCTCTTGGGCCTCGGGCTCTCGGCCCTGCCCGCCCCGGGCGTCCGGCGCCCGGGGTGGACCGGCTCCTGCCGGTCGTGGCTCCGCGGGGCCCGGGCCCCGGGACTGCCGGGGTCCCCGGCCGGGGCTTTCCTCTGCCCCGTTTCTGGACCGGAGCGGGGGCGTCTGCCTGGGGGGGCGGCTTGGATCCGGGCTCTGTGATGACCGCCGGCTGTCTGGGCTCTGAGGGCCTCTCTGGCCTGCTTCTGGCCTTCTCAGGGGTCAGAGGTCATATATGCATGATCACTATCACCATCACTGTCACCATCATATTCACATGATCACGTTGATCTTTAATCACTCTTCACACACTGGGTTACCTTGTCTTCTTGTGGTGGTTAGAATAATGGTGATCTGTAGCAGACCTCTCTTGATGCACGCCCCGAGTTTACTACTAGTTACTACTAGTTACTACTAGTTACTACTAGTTACGACTAGCTATATTCACAAAAAAAAAAAAAAAAAAAAAAAAAAAAGGGTTTGTGGTGTCCTTGCATTTCCTTCCTCCCCTACACCTCCTTTTATTTTTGTGGCCTGGTCTGTTCACTAATATGGTTCGGAAAAAAAAAAAAAAAAAAAAAATGTATGTCTGGTTCTGTAATTTTCTGTGTTGGTTGTCGGCTCTGTTTTGGTGTTGTCTAGATCGGGGGTTTGGGATTGTTCTAGGTTGCGTGTGGTGCGTCGACAACACTGTTTTGCATTGTGACTTTGTACATAGGTTGTGCCCCCCCCCCCCCCCCCCCCCCCGTTCTCCCTCTCTTTATCTCTCTCTCTTTCTGTCTCTCGCTCTCTGAGCGTCTCCGTCCCGGTCCTGTCCTCAGCCATGCCGGATGCCAGCTTTAAATAAAGGCAGCAGCAGGAGGAGACTCAGTTTCGTCCTGCTGCTGAAATTAAAATCTGTTCGGATAGTAAAAGGCTACAATCATACAATATTGCACGCCCCAGCTGCCGAACAGGACAAGGGAAAAAAAAAAAAAGGGACTGCACTCATCAGAAAAACTGTTTTGGGACGTAAACCAGACTCCGAGGTGAAGATATTCAGCTGAACCAGACTTTTCAGAGTTCAGTCTTTATTTACAAACTGCAGCAACGGTGGTTTTACTCTAAAGCTGTTGTATCTTTGTGTCGTCACCAAAAAAAAAAATCAGTATTGAAAATGAGTGTATTATTGGGAAAAGGCATCCTCTGACCTCCAGATGTTTCCAACTGCTGTTTCCAACACTCAGAGGAAAACAACCATACAAATGACACACATCTGACAGTTTCCACATCTGAAAGCTACAAGCAAGTCTTGTGAGTTACCAATGGCTAGAGGATTTTTTTTTCAAGTCAAGGTTGGTGTTACTGTGTCTGTATCTTCCAACTAGGAGGGACTTCTCTGCTGGTTCTCGGTTTCTCGTTGGTTCTAGCATATTTCATATTCATTTCATTTTCAGTTCATTTTGAAATATTGAAGCGAGGAGGTGAGTGATCCAGCGGTGTATTCCATTCCAGGTCAGAGCTATACCGAACTCCTCTCTGCCTTGAAGACCCTGTCAAGGGAACATTGGCCCAGAAGGTTTTAAACTCCTCCTAGTGAACCTGTAAACAATCTACTGTTTGTTAATCAGGCTTGTTTGAGGCAAAGGGGATTTTTACACGTCGCTGTGGTCAGTCCATCTGCTGGACAGTCTACTGCTCTGAATGCCTGGAAGTGGACAGGAGGGTTGGATGATTCACACTTTGCATTTGAGCAGAAGTAGTTTTTCTCATAAGGGACTCGCAGAGTGCCAGAAATTAAGTACAGCAACCTGTAAGTTAAGTTTATTGAACAGAAATACGAAAACCCGCTTCTCACATCCCGGCTTCCTGCTCACTGTTCGCTTTCTAGCTTTCTCTGATCCAGCAGTCGTCATGATTGACTTTACTCTTCCCAGCTCAAACTGAATTCTCAGTCTTTCTCGTCTTAATATCTTCACTCTGGAAAACTTTGTCTGGAAACATCTTTTCCTTGTTGTCTTTTCTGTCTTCATTATTTCCTCTCTTGTTTCTTTGCATTTGCCGTCTCACTTTCTTCCTCTCTCTCTAACTCTGTTCATCGCCTTCCTCTCTGTCTTTCACTCCTTTTTTTCTCTCTTTCTTGATGACCCTCCTCTCCTTTTCCTTTCCTCGTTGGCCATCCAACCTTCTCTTCCCACATTGCTTCCGTTCCTCCTCTCCTCTCCTCTCCAGGGTGTCTGACAGCTTTTATAAACACCCTCTAAAAGCCTCTGTCGCAGGCTGCTGTTAGCACAGCACTGCACGGCCTAATTCACCTTCAGTGGAGAAAGGCTTTTACTGGCTGCCATTTTGGCTGAGTGCGTGCATGAGGAGAATGTGTGAGCGCATCCGGCGTTTTGGGGGACAGCCCAGCAACTTTCCATTTGAGCTGACAATGTCAGGCTAAATTTCAGTGGGAAAAATGGAGAAGTTATATGTTCAGAATTGGGAAATTTGAAATGGGAATTAATGAGCTCATCCCATGAAAATGTTGGACCTGCTCAGCCTGTCTGAGTGATCCTACATGATCCGTATTCATACGAAGTGCTTACTAATAAGACAGAGAAGCAGAGAGTTAAGCCTGAGCTTCAGTCTGTTGTTGTTTGTCTCTGATAATACATGAAATGTGTAAAAGAAAAATGAGTCAAATTCAAATAAATTCACTGAGATTCAGGTTTTACTTGGTGAAAAAGTTCTGTCTTTTTAGTAAGTGTGCTTAACACTGTCATCCTGGCATCCTGTGAGCAGGATTACTATTGTAACAACACATCATCAGCAGGGTAAAACTAACCTGTCTCACCAGGGTCTAAACCAGCTCACGTTCCCTGTTAGTGGAGAACAGTCCAACGCTTGGTGAATTCTGCTTCACAATGACAGGAAGAGCCGACATCCGAGGATCAAAACGCGGCGTTGCTATGAACGCCTGGCCGCCACGAGCCGGTTCTCCCTGTGGGAACTTTTCTGACTCCTCCTGCTTAAAACCCAAAAAGTCAGAAGGATGGTGAGGCCCCGCTTTCACGGCCTGGACTCAGACTGAAAATCAAGATCAAGCCAGATTTTGCCCTTTTGCCCTGCTTCATATTATTTTCTTCTTCCCTGTGAAGCACTTTGTGACTGCTGATCTGCAAAAAGTGCTACATAAATACATTTTACTTACTTACTCGGAGACATCTGCTTGTGTTCCACCAGTGTTGGAAAACAGATTAAACATGGTCTGGCATGCATTTCCTGAACCTTAAGGACCTGCCCTGCACGGTGATTACACCATTTATGTTATTGTCTTCACCTGTTCTTCATTAATTTATTCTGCAGATTTAGTTCCAGAGCAGCTCTGAAGGTAAATCTATTGTGCAACAAATTTCACCTTTACATTGTTTCTGATTTTATTTTATTTCAGCTGATTACTCTTTACTGTTGAATGCAAAAACCTTTCAAACAACATTGAAGGGTTAACAGCTTGTTCTTATCTCTGCTCAGTGCAAACACTCCCTACAAACCAGAGTCCTGCACAGGTCCAATTTGCAAGACCCGCCCCGGCCCGACCCGGGGACGAACAAACACGCAACCGAACCGCAAACCCGCGCATCAGCCCGATGAGTACCGCGACCCGATCCGTGTTGAAACACGACCCGCAGCCCGACCCGGAACCCGTATTTAAAGTAATCATTTTGGGTACTAAATAACGCACCTGAAGGAAGCAGCTCTTCCAATTAAAGCCTGACTTCAGTCCTGAATCATCAGCCCTGCTGTTCTTCTCCCACACAACTGGAAAAACACTCGTTTGTTACGTTTAATGCTTTTAAACTTTTAATCTCTTAAAGGGAACTTTAGTGTGTAATAGACTTACTTTCTGTCGTTCAGCAGCTACGAGCCGAGACATGTTTAGAATCCATGGAGGAGAAAAGTAATCCATCAGGGAAACACGGTGATGTTTGAACATTTCAGGAACTTTACAAAGTGATAGTTGTGCGTTTTATCCATTTATTTCTCAAATATCTAAATAGCTATTAACTGTTTTGGAAGTGGCGCTTGTCAGACGGCGGCAGACCGTTTGATGCTCTCGTCCAATCACAAACTGTGTTATTAGATGGCGAAACGCGATGAAACAGCTGAGCCAATGACTGTGACAGGAAGCGACCCTCAGAGAGTAAATAATGACCACGATAGTTTTCTGTATTTTGCTCAACTCACTGAAGCCCGGGAATGGATGCAGCAGAGCGGCGGTGCTGCAGACAGTCGCAGCAGACGGATCACGTCACAACGTTTTTATTTTATTTATTATTATTTTATATTGATTCTCATGAGTCAATCTACAACCCGCGAGCCGAGCCGCAAGATATTTATCCCACCCAGATCCGAACCCGAGAAAAAAAAAGCTTTTAAAAACCACCCGCACATCAGCTGTTTTTGCGGGTACCAGCGGGTACCAGCGGGTACCTGTCAGGTACCCGCTGGTACCCGACCCAGTGCAGGACTCAGCTACAAATATCATACAAATGTGTTGAGTTTGAATGAGTAAGCTCACAAGATGCTGTCTTGTTTTCCCTTTGAAAGGCCCTCGATCAATTTGATTTTTCAGACAAATCTTCTATTAGTCTTCAAGTATGATGTAGAATTTAAGATATAACCATAAGTCTTTTACTCCCTGCAGCAATTTCAAGTTCTTTTGATAAGCTGGTCATAATTACTTGAACTGCGACCAACAGAACTTCCACAGGCTGACTCTGGTTTCCAGACTGACTATCAAGGTTAATCTTTTCAGAAGGCTTGTTTTTTAATGACTTTTTTCACATCTTGACTCCAACAGCAGCTAATTTTTAGTTTCTTGGAAATAAGATTTTGTGATTTTTGAACGATTGTTTTAAATAAATTTTACAGCTTTTAGACTGAATCTGACTTTTCATGAGGTATTTTTTTCAAATTCCATGCAATCCTTCCTTGTTGAAAACGTAAATGGACTACACTTATATAGCACTTTTTCATTAGCAGAGACCTAAGCACTTCACACTGCATCATCACATTCACCCATTCACACGCCGGTGGAGGCAGCTGCCATGCAAGGCGCTCAGTCCATCCACCCTGGGCAATTCAGGGTTCAGTGCCTTGCCCACATGCAGAGACGGGAATTGAACTAACAACCTCCCGATTGTCAGACGACTGCTCTCCCCACTGATCCACAGCCGCCCCACGTTGTGACACTGCTTCCATTCAAACAGCATGAAAACACAACTTTGTGTAAATGTTTCTTCAGCACATGTGCAAGTTAATGGACAATAACAGCATTAGCCTCCCAGTCCAGATCTCCTGCTCCTGGATCCAGTCCAGATTCTCCTGGTTCCAGTCCAGATTCTCCTGCTCCTGGTTCCAGTCCAGATTCTCCTGCTCCTGGTTCCAGTCCAGATTCTCCTGGTTCCAGTCCAGATTCTCCTGGTTCCAGTCCAGATTCTCCTGGTTCCAGTCCAGATTCTCCTGGTTCCAGTCCAGATTCTCCTGGTTCCAGTCCAGATTCTCTTGGTTCCAGTCCAGATTCTCCTGGGACTTGGTATTTTCAGAGTTGATGGTCGCCACAAAAGCAATTCAACGAGTGTCCATTTTAAATGTCTACAGCGTATTGCTTTCTGTAAGCGTTTGTGTATAAATTCATTAAAAACAAACAACACCACCCATTCGTTCCCCTACATGAAAACTACATTGTTTTCAGCGCTTCTGTCATCTCCATGAAAACGACACCATTTTAAAAATGTTGTGGAAACATGAAACTTTTCAAAAATGAAAGCGGAAAAAGGCGATTCGTTTTCCCTTGATAAGTCATGTCAGTGGATCCTCAGACTGTTTCTTTCTCAACTTCAACATTACATCTACTGCTAGTCACCACCGACTTCACCCAGAAAAGGAACTGCTCTCTCCTTCTTGGTATTTGGCCAGTATGTTAAAGGGCAACTCCGGTTTTTTGACACCTGGACCTTATTTCTAGGTGTGTCATGCTCATATACTCACTCAGACAAACATCGTGCAGCTCAGGCTCGTCAATGAATGGTTGTAAAATATTTGTTTTTTTGGTCACGGCTGTCATGGCGCCTGGGCGCCGTGGCAGCCGAGGCCGACTCAAAGTGCCTCTCTGCTGGGGAGAGGAGCTGCAACGTTCCCATCCGAGCTAATTGTGGCTAACTTAGCGAAAACTGTCAGCTGACCCACCTGGAGACGGTAGACGAGCTGACTTCATGATAACACTGGCAATGGATGAAAAAAATACAGCCGAAATGAGCGATTTTGCAGAGATTATGTCCCGCGCTGAAGCTCCCCTGCCGTGGCCCCCGCTAAATCGGTTGGATCTAAATAACTTCTGGACTCCGAGCTGCACCATGTTTGTCTGAGTGAGTGTATGAGCATGACTCACCTAGAAATAAGGTCCAGGTGTCAAAAAACTGGAGTTGCCCTTTAATTATGTCCTCTGGTGAGTCAATGACCAAATGCTCATTTCAACATAATGGACACTTGGAAGCATGAAGGCAGATATTTATGCTATTTGAAGGGCAAATCTCAGTTTCCATACATAAGCAGACCATACATGAGCCTTCAGAATTGACGTCGCTCTAAAGTGGCCAAGACAAAGGAGACTCTACATGCCTCAAACATGCCAGGATGTTACTTTTCATGGAGTACAGATGTCTCTGCAATCTAATTTGCATAATATAATACAAGAAAAAGCTGCACTAAAGTCTGCCATGACTTGATGAGATATGCATTGATCGCCTGAAAGGAGGCGGGTGCTCGTCATTCGCGTGAAGCAGGAACACTGATCATGGAGGCCATTGAACCATAACTGTGAACTGACGGCACCATGCTGAGCATCACACTGGGACAGTGGAGCTTTGTCCAGGACACAGACAGGGTTGAGATCTCCATTGATATTGTACCATAACTATGGCAACTGGAAGACGTTTTAGCTCACACACTGTAGAACTGTGCAAAATGAGTTTCATAGTCAAGCCTTTCTTTGTTTTGCAAAAGCATCAATTTCAAGAATTATTGTTAATTGGTTATTTTGTTCAAAGTAATCACAATGAATGGAGAAGTAGATCCTTCCTTGTTTCATAGGGAACTTCTCATTTATCACCTGGGACACACAATAAAAGTTGTGTCATCTCATGGACTTGTTACAGGACTGTTCACAAAGCGTTTTGTTTTGTGGGAATGCTTGAAGGCAAACTGTTACACTCCTCAAAATAAACACGGAGAGGATGGTCAATAAAGTGGATTGTGGTGTGGATCGACGAGGATTTCAGTTTTCTGTGCAGAGCGTGATGTTGAGAGCACAGCGGGTTCATGCTCATCCATTTCCTCTGTTTACTCCGCCGCTCTGTTTGGCCTTCTTAAGAACTACTTTTCAAAACTTACTGAATAAACAGAGCACTTTTGCAAAAAGTGAGTCTCGGCTGGGGTCAACCAGCCGAACGTGTATTTAAAGCTCAAACACCCCGGAGTGCTTCAGCCTTAAGTCCACATCTTCAGAGTGGAGCAGAGGTGCTGTGAGGATTTGTGTGTGGAGGGGAATCAACTCTAAACTGGAGTCACATCAGACTGCCGTGATTACAAATATACACATTTTATTGGAAATTCATCATAATTAATGTGGCGATCTGTTTGGCTTGGCTGCTTGCACAAATTTAAAAAGCTTTTTCTCACATTAATGGAGATTTGAATGAGGCAGAAGACATGAGTTAAAAATCCACATTTACATCCATCTTCACATTCCTTCAGTGTCGAGAGACGTGCAGACACAATGGTGCTTTGTTTTGAAGTCGTCGCACAGATGGGCTGAAACTGAAGTATCCTCTTTAGGAAGCAGTTTGGGGCTGATAGATGGATGGATGAGAATGAAAGAATACCTGGCAGACTAACAATGAACAAACTGAGGCCTTCATAAACCAGACTTCAATCCCCGCTTGGCTTCTCACACACACCATGTGTTTGATCGAGCTGGAAGCCCCGACGCTATTGTCCTCCTGGTTTAGACAGGAGGTGTGTGTGTGTGTGTGTGTGTGTGTGTGTGTGTCGCTTAAAATATGCTTAGTTACTGAATTCAGGTGTTACTTCAGCACCATGAACAGCACTGTGTTTACTCGCTGTGTGCTTGTGTGAGTATGTGTATGTGAATGTACCTGGTATACAATGTCGTCTTTAACTCAGTGCTACATTTAGTTGTTGCTTCAGCACTTTGTTTATTTTTTTTATGTTTGTCTGTGTGCATGTGCGTGTGTGTGTCGTCCACTGTTCTAAGTTACTGTATGCTTCACTACCTTTAGGCACTACATGTCTGTCATTCAGTGTGTGTGTGTGTGTGTGTGTGTGTGTGTGTGTGTGTGTGTGTGGGCATACTCAATTGTGGGGACCAGAATGAGTTTTTAACCAGCTGAGTGAAGCCATTTTTAGCCAGTTCTCACTTGTTGACAGACCTTTTGAGGGTTCAGACCTGATTTTTGGGTTGGGGTTAGAATTAGGCAGCAGCATCACCTGACAGGCCCAGGCAGAGAAGACTGTGCTTTAGGCTAGCATGGTCCACGGTGTCAAAAGCTTTTCACAGATCGATACAAAGTGAGTCACAGTACAACTTTTTGTCAAGAGCAACACATACATCATTGATCACTTTAGAAGCTGCAGTGACAGTACTGTGTTTTTTCCTGAATCCTGATTGTGACTTAGACAGACTCTAACAGCTTCCTGTAGTAAGATGGCCGACCTCTGCAGACGTGGTGGAGTCTGCCGTAAGGCATCTCGTGTTCTATTAGACATCTATGTGGCATACGGTGTACTAAGTCACTGCATGCGTTATGCACTACATGTCAGTCATTCTGTGTGTGTGTGTGTGTGTGTGTGTGTGTGTGTGTGTGTGTGTGCGTGTGCGTGGACAATGTACTTAGTAAGTGTAATTGAGTTTTTGTTTCAGAACCATGGACAGCACTATGATTACTATGAGCGTTTCAAAATGTTTCTGTCTCAAAATGAAAAGAAAAATGATCTTTTCATGTCGGTCACTCGGTGTAAACAGGGCTATGTAACAGTAGGATCACACACCCAGTCTGGCAATGGATGGGCTTCAAAGTTTTTCATCAACCATTAAAATATTAAAAGCTGAGTTTGCAATAAATGTGCATCATGAAGTCTTCAGGAATGATCCAACCCTGCACAATGAGACTGAAGTGCATTTTACTGTAATTTCACACACAATGTTTCAATGATAAACTTGCACATTGCATTTTTTAAGCAATGTAATGATTATTCTGGATACTTGTTATGTTACGACCAGTGCATGTTTCTGTTTAGCAGACCACTTCGTCTAAGACAAATTTCAATTTCCATGTGAGTGAGTATCACTCAAACAGATATGCTCTCACAGAACACACAAACACACACAGTTAGGTTGGATACTGACCCCGGCTAAACCATGGAAACTAAGTGTAATCCAAAACACCCGTAACTGATGTGAGTAATCCATCGAAAGTGTAATAAAAGACTGAAGTTAAAACACAGTATTTAAAGCTGAGAGAACGCAGCCTACACAACTCCTCCTCCTCTCTCTTGCGTCTTTGTTGAGCTGACAGTTATTGAGAGATGGCTTTGAGGCTTGATGCGGCCATGTTGCCTGGCGAAACACTCAGCTGCAGCGCAGTGTTGGTGCCTCGCCTTAGATGATCGTTAACAGTATGTGTTCGTTTAGCCTCTGCCGAGAGGCACTCTTCACTCACTCCATCTATAAAGACACACACACACACACACACACAGTCATTAAGAGGCAAACACGGTACCACAGGTATGCAATACACACACATTGCTCTATTTTAATGTAGCCACCTTCTTTTTTTTTTTTTTAACAAGGCTTGAAATCAAATGGTGCAGCTCATCTTATCCTCCACCAATATTAAAAATGACAGAAATAATGGTGGTTGCATTCTTTAATGCTGTTGCATTTTTAACAGTTGAGACATACTGAATACTGAAATATTGAAAACAATATGTGAGACATATTGAACCAATCTCTTGGAAACATATATCAGATATATGAGTTCAATAGATCATCCTGTCACGAGGCTTCAAGGATGTTTTGCCTTGCAAGTTGTTGTCCTTCATACCGAACTGAACCACATTAACACCAATGACACCTGAAGAATACTGATGATATCAATACTTCTTTGAAGCAAAATAAAGAGAGTTATGGGGTTTTGAAGTCTGACTTTTATTTAACTTTAGACCTCATGACAGACTGGTGTGTAAACAGCCCCTGAGCTGAAACCAGTTTGGTAATCTGACTTTAAACAAAGTCTAAGAAGCCTTTTTTACATGTTGCCCTCATTCAGGTTTTTGTAATCAACAGCTGTCATTTTGAGGTCGTAGGAGTCAACAAGTTAGCTGGATTTAGTCAGTTTGCATGACGTTGTCTTGACAAGTCAGATTCTTTAAACGCCGCTTCACCCTGTGTGATCTTCAGCCATCCCAGAGTCGCTGTGATGTCTCTGGTCTTGGCTCTAAATCTGTTCCTACCTGACACTAAGCCATGTAGGAACACAAATCTACACACAACAAACTTCATGTCTTGCCCTGAGCCGATCAGATTTGTGTGGCGCCGCGCAGTATGAACATCACAAAGCCGGCCTTCACACACCGATAGACGGGGATGAAGCGATTGACCTGAACTGACTTCAGAGGCTCCTGTGATGAGGACAGGACAGCTGAGGTAGAACCCACTTCACCAAAGTACCTGGAGCACCACAACCATCCATCTGCTGGAAAGCGTCTCACCTGCTAATGTGCCCTTGAGCATGGCTGCTGACTGCCCTGACCTCCCAGTGGTGAAATGTCCAGAAGGGGGGAAATATCTGCGAGCGCAGAGAGAGAAAGACCAGCGAGGATGTGAAAGAAGAAACAATAGGAGAGAGAAGACCGAGTGGAGATTATGGAAATGCAATATCCGGCTGATTAATCACAGCGACTGTCAGGTCCTCAGTCATCTGATAACATGACAGACAGAGGCATGATGGCTTCCTCTCCAACCCACTGCTAATTATAGGCGGACATAATGAACCCACATCCACAAAGTGTGTGATCATGTGTGAAAGTTATCCCCCGACTTTGTTTGTAGTTTATTTTCAGTGTGTTTCCTTTCTTTACATAAGTAAGACAGACAACTGGATGTGCTTCATGAGCGGTTGGGTTGATTTGATGACACAGTTTGAAACTCAAGAAAAAGCAAGAGAGGCGGCGGAAAGAGAAAACTTTCAACGCTGAATAATGATTTATTAGTCTGTGAAAGGCCACAGTGGTAACAGTGACGTCTGCGAGGCTGGTTCAGCTGTGAAAGCTTTGTGCTGGAAACCCAGAGCGCTCTGAACATCACTTCTCTATAACGAGCCAGTGTTTAGCTAAATTGTGGTCACTGCGATATTGAAATCAACAGCATTGCAACATAATCAGCTGACAGAGATGTGAAGGTAAGTAAAGGTGTTATTTCTGGGATTTATGCAGACATATGGTTTTCAGATCATCTGGTATAAGAGAGCGGACAGAGCTTTGCTCCAACCCGTCCCCGGCTCACGTCTGAGAAAAAAAAAAACTCATCATTTTGCTTCAGAGAAGCTCACGACTTCATATTGAGACTGAAAACAAAGTGGAAAGCTACAGTTTCCACCAAAGGAAGATCAAAGTTTGGAAATCTTAAAAGCACCGTCTGAGCAAATAATCAAAACCCGATATAGAGAATAATCAATTACCCATTTGGCAGCAGGGGCCCACAAAGAAACACTCCTTCAAGATTCCTGCTCGTGTTTTGCAGTAATGCACACTGCAATTGTGTTGAACACGGAGGTTTCAGTTTTGCCCTGACTGGCCATGAAATTGAACCGTCGGGGAGGCAGTAATGATAAAAGAAGGCAGAGAGATTCGGAGCGAGCTCTACATCTTCTGCAGTTCATGTAATATTAAGCAGTAATTAAAAGAGCTGAGCTGACTCCAGGCGGCCGAGATGGAGGAGAGCCCCTCTAACCGAGCAGTGTGTATTTCACTTTTAACAGCACAACCCATTAAATCAGCCTCCAACACTCTCACAGAAGACTCCATGCTTTGTTTTACCTCTCATAACCTCCTGCACTGTGAAGCGTGGCGAGTTCAACCAGCCAGCGAACGCCGCTGAACAGAGGAACAGCTCCGGAGGGGACGGAGGCTTCAAGGTGGTTATTTTGCAGCAGATGTTCACTGTGATCTGCACTCGACCGTAAGGAGCTGGGATTGGTTGCAGCTCACCGTGAGTCTGGACAGGACAAGCAGTACAGAAGGTGAATGAATGAATGAATGTTCACCATGTCTGCATCTTTAGCTCCCATCTGAACTATGTTAACATTCTGGTGACAATAAAGAAAGGAAGACGGACCTGTGGGGTTGTTGGTGGTTTGTGATGTGCAGGATATGAGAGAATATGTGAACTGATGGTGGTTTGTCTTTAGCCAGAGATCAGCAGCCAAACGGGGGAAACCAGCTGTGCTCTGCTCGGCACTGGGAGGTGTAAACGCTCACCGGCGAGGTGGCTTTGTGTGATGAATACACTAAAATACAGCTCAAACACATCTCATTTGTCAAACATACTTCAAAAGTAGTTATTTATTTGTGTCCGCTGCCGTCTGTGAAGCTGCACGGCTGTGTCGGTCATATCCAGGCTGCTAGATTACTCTGGATTACATTCTGTCTCTGGCACAGAAGGATAACATCCTCATTGGTAATCCTGCCTGATCGTTCTGTTTACCATTGCTGAGCATGACGAGCATCACACTGGATCTATTTGAATGATTGAAAAGGGGCGGGGAGTCATCTGGAGGTCTGGAAGCAGGTGAACTTCTGTCTCGTCAGCATGGAATTTTAATCTTGTATATTGAAGAAGTTCCAGTGCACTGAAGAGAGCCGTCGCTAAGAACGGTCCAGACTCATAAGAGGGGGGGCGAAGAAGAGAACTCCTTTACTTCCTCCTGCTTGCTTTTAACTCACCCAGCACCACCAAGCTTTCATATCTCTGCCCTGAACACAAGAGCAAGGCCTTCACAACCAATACTGACACCGGGACCAGTAAACTGCTGGACCCCCTGCAGTGTGCCTACCGATCAAACAGGTCGGTGGATGATGCAGTGAATCTGGGTCTGCACTGCATTCTTCAACACCTCGACTCTCCAGGGTCGTATGCGAGGGTTCTGTTTGTGGACTTCAGCTCTGCATTTAACACCGCCATCCCGGATACACTCACCCAGAAACTGTCCCAGCTCTCTGTGCCCTCCCCCACCTGCCAGTGGATCCAGCTTCCTGACTGACAGGAGGCAGCAGGTGAGGCTGGGGAACTCACAACAGAAGACACACCCTGGACCTGGTTCTGACCCGGTCTGTCCATCAGTGTGTCCTCTGGTGTTGACCTGGCTGTGTCTGACCACTGCTGTGTGTTTTTTAACATCACCAGTTTTAACCAGCAGGGGGCCCCGGTGAGAGCAGTGAGGAGACCTACCTTACTTCTGAAGTGGCTGCAGATTTTATAGAGATCTTACAGAGCACTCCTGCAGTGATTTTACCTGCACCCTGTGATTTTATCGTTGACGATTTTAACAGTAAACTGAAGTCCAGTCTGGACTCAGTCGCTCCACTTTTAACCAAAACAGTCAAGGGCCATTCCAAACCCCCCTGGAGGAAAAACGATAAAATCATCACACTGAAAAGAAACTGCAGGAGAGCTGAAAGAAGGTGGAGGAAATCCAAGTTGACTGTTCATCACCAGATCCTACGTCAACAACTCAAAATCTACAATAATGCAGTGAAACAGGCTGAACTTCCCACTTCTCTCAACGTATTCCAGACAGTAAAGACAACCCCCGCTTCCTCTTCTCCACCTTCTACATTTTAACTGGCTCTAATTTTAATAAAGCTTTTAAGGAGCCGACAGACGCTCTCTGTGAAGACTCTGCAGACCACCTCAGAACTAAAATCCTGGACATCAGGTCTAGTCTTTTACCCCAACAGGTTCTATCAGTGAACACAGCTGAACCATTGTCCATGCCTGAGGACACGCTGGACAGTCTGGACCTGGTTGATGAAGGACTCTTGGTCCAGTTTTCTCCCAAGTAAAATCAACAACCTGCCTTCTAGATCCATCCCCACCACTGTTTAAATCACTTTATGGATTCCTGGAGGAACAGATTTTGAATATCATGAACTGTGTAGCACTCGTGTCACTAATTCCCGAGTAACCACGATCACTGGACCAGTTCTAGGTTCGAATTGAGTGGGGAAAAGGAAATAACACACCAGGAATCACTGATAACAAAGAGCCGGCAACTATACTTAAACTTTTCACAAAAACAATTGAACAATCACACAATAATGAAATAAAAACCCTTTTTTTCCTTTAGGAATGAGCAAAGTTTTAACTCAGTATTATTTGAAATGATTCTTAAATTCTAATTTGGTTTCTAATAGAAATGATGTTAATTCCTATCTTTTTTTATTTGAACCGGTCAAAATAAATTTTTCTATTTTTGTCTCACATGAAATAAGTAACACCTAATTAATTCAGCTTTCTTTGAGTTAACTCTTATTTTAGATCTTTGCATTGCAAGTGAATAATTTTAACTAAATCACCTCTTTTTAAGGTTAATTTAGTTTTCCACGTTTCATTTTTTGCTTCCTTTACAGAACACAAAATATTTCACAAACTGAAATCACAATACAGATGAAAAAAAAAAAATCAAAATGCTCAATATCAAATTCACAGTTCCCGGATTATCCTGAGTCCCGGTGCTGTCTCAGTCTGAGTCTTCACTCAGTGAGTGGGAGAAAGTCCCAGATGCCACCGCAGGAGTGATGCAGAAGCTCAGCTCAACCGAGCTGAGTTGGACGAAGCGATGGTGCTGCACGGAGACGACAGTTCAAATCCATTCCGGACGTCACCCTCGTGGTGCGCCGCCTCCTCGTGGTGCTGCTGTGCACACAGCACAGATCGTCTGCGCTTCAACACGCTCCCAAGCTCTCCCGGGCGGGTCAGAAACCTGGCCTGCACGACAGGCCGTACACAAATTAAAGTCTTTTAAAGCAAAGCTTACATTGAGCAGTTCTTTAAGTTGCATCATAATGAATTGAAGTAAAAAAATGAAAAGAAATGGCGCTGCAGCGTCTCTGCTCAGCATGCATCCACAATCAGGAGGACTTAAACACAACAGAAAACATCATGAACTCACCAAAACCGGTGATCCAGAAGCATGTGAAAGGATCCCCCTTTCACAAAGTGTGTTTTCATTCCTTTTCATCCTCCTTTCTCCTTTTCTCGCTGCGCAGTCCTGCGGCCCTCCTCGCTCATTAAGCAGCACGGAGTTTCAGCGTCTTTTTTCAAAATGGAAGTTGCATCATAACCCCCCAAAAAAATATTAAATCAATTATTTAAATTCTTCAAATTGCAAAAATAAAAAATGAATTGTTTTTTTTAGGTTCAAGCCAATGAATCAAATAAAATATTTCTTCAAATTAATAGCTGTTTCTTTTTTCTTCAATTTTAAAACTTTATTTAAACTGGGGGTTACAGCTGCTCTCTTCAGACAGGTGTCTTCCCCTTTGCCTTTAAAACGGCGGTGGTGAAGCCCCTTCTGAAGAAGAGCAATTTAGACCCAATGTTCTGAATAACTACAGACCAGGATCCAACTGACCTTTTTTAAGTGAAGTTTTAGATAGACTGGTTTTTAACCAAGTCAATGACTTTTTAATGATCAATAACATTTTAGAAAGACATCAGTCTGGTTTTAGAGTGAATCACAGTACCGAGACGCCCTTTAAAGATTTTAAATGATATCAGGTGGAATTTAGATAAGAAAAAACTCACGGTGATGGTTCTGCTGGACCTGAGTGCCGCCTTCGACACAGCAGACCACCACATTTTAATAAACAGACTGAGTCACCTGGTGGGCCTCTCTGGTACCGTTCTTAACTGGTTCAGGTCTTATCGCACAGATCGATGTTTTTATGTAAGTTTGGATACTTGTTCCTCAGGAACCCATGAAATCAGGTGTGGGGTTCCCCAAGGTTCAATTTTAGGTCCCATACTTTTTAACCTCTACATGCTTCACTTGAGGACGTCATCAGGAGACACGGCATCAGCTTCCATAGCTACGCTGACGACACTCAGCTGTTCATCAGTTTTCATAGCTACGCTGACGACACTCAGCTGTTCATCAGTTTCCATAGCTACGCTGACGACACTCAGCTGTTCATCACCTTCCATAGCTAAGCTGACGACACTCAGCTGTTCATCAGTTTCCATAGCTACGTTGACGACACTCAGCTGTTCATCAGTTTCCATAGCTACGCTGACGACACTCAGCTGTTCATCAGTTTCCATAGCTACGTTGACGACACTCAGCTGTTCATCAGTTTCCATAGCTACGCTGACGACACTCAGCTGTTCATCAGTTTCCATAGCTACGCTGACGACACTCAGCTGTTCATCAGTTTCCATAGCTACACTGACGACACTCAGCTGTTCACCAGTTTCCATAGCTACGCTGACGACGCTCAGCTGTTCATCAGTTTCCATAGCTACGCTGACGACACTCAGCTGTTCACCAGTTTCCATAGCTACACTGACGACACTCAGCTGTTCACCAGTTTCCATAGCTACACTGACGACACTCAGCTGTTCACCAGTTTCCATAGCTACACTGACGACACTCAGCTGTTCATCGCCGTGTCTCCTGGTGACTCCGGGCCAATAGAAACCCTTTTGAACTGTATTTCAGACATCAAGTCATGGATGCAGTGAATTTCCTGCAGCTCCACCAGGACCAGACTGAGGTTTTAGTTTTCGGTCCCGAAGGTCAGAGAGAGAAAATTTTACCAAAATGATCAGATTTTAAACCAGAACAATCAGTGAAGAACTAGGGTGTGATTTTTGACTCTGAGCTAAGTTTTATTCCACACATTAAAAACATAACTAAGATTGGATTTTATCATCTTAAGAATGAAGCCAGAGTCGCCCGTTTCTCTCTCAGGCCAGCAGGAGGCGCTAATGCAGCTTTTATCTCCTGTAGATTAGATTACTGTAATGCCTTGCTCTGTGGTCTGAAACAAAAAGAACATTTCAAACCTACAACTGTTACAAAACTCAGCCGCCGTGCTGACGGGGACCAGGGGGCGGAGCCACATTACAGCAGTTTTACAGTTGCTGCATTGGCTCCCTGTCCGCTTCAGGATCGATTTTAAGGTTCTCTTATTAGTTTTTAAATGTCTTAACGGCCTTGCGCCTTCTTATTTAGCTGATCTGTTTTTACCCTATCGACCCTCGTGGCCCTGAGGCCCTCTGGCAGCGCCTTACTGTGTGTTCCTAAAGCCAGAACCCAGACTCATGGTGAGGCAGCTTTTGTGGAACAGCCTGCTGGAGAACCTCAGGACCGCAGAGACTGTTGATATTTTTAAAGGGAGGTTAAAAACACACCTTTTTAATCTGGCTTTTAATTAACCTTTTATAGTTCTTATCTCCATCATTTTTATTTTTTATTATCATTTTTATTTTAATCTATTTATCCTATTTATTTGTTCTATTTTTATCTTGTACTTCTAACTTATTTTATTTTTTACTTTATAATCTTATCTTACTATTAACTTTGTATCATGTCTTTTTATGTCTTTAGCTGTTTTAACTCCAGTATTTCCTGAGGGGGGGTTCTTCACTCTGGGGGGGGGTCCTTCACTCTGAGGGGGGTCCTCCACACCGGGAGTTGGTCCTGGTCCTCTGCTGGGGTCACTGTGCTCGAGTCCTCTGGTCCTGGCTGGCCTGGGGGGCTCCACACTTCGGTGTGCGGGTTCCCCTTGGCCTGGCGGGGTCAGGGGTCGAGTGCTGGGGCCCCAATATTAATGACCTTCACCTTCTCCTGGTGTGACCAGCCCCACTGGTAGTGTTTCCCCATGATGCTTAGTGCCATGCCATGTCTCCTCTGCTGTGTGCAAATAATTCGGAGTGTGTTGTGTTTTGTGTGTGTGTGTGTGTGTGTGTGTGTGTGTGTGTGTGTGGTGTATACTTATTGATGGTGCGGTTTTTCTTCTTTTGTTTTTCTGACTGTTTTACTGTTCAGCACTTTGCGTTGTTTTTATAAATATGAAAAAGTGCTCTACAAATAAAGTTTGATTTGATTTGATTTGATCGAGAACCCGGTCCATCAGTACTGGCACCCCCCAGGGCTGTGTCCTCTCCCCACTGCTCTTCTCCCTCTACACCAGTGGTTGGCAACTGGTGGCCTGTGGGCCAATTTTGGCCCGCGAACGATATTGTCTGGCCCGCGAGATGATTTTAAGAATCTAAGGAGGCAGTAACAGCGTCCATTAGCCTGTCAGTACCCATCTCCTCCTAAACCGCCTTCATTACCTGTAAAACACTTGAAGCCCTCTGATTCAGTGAACCTGCACTGTGCAGCTCCATGCTGCATTCAGGGACACTTTGTAAAAGGATCCTGCTGCTAGGCGTCTCAGTCAGCTGTTAGCTTAGCTGTTAGCCACTGACGAACTAGCTGGATTTGAACGATTCCTTCGTGCTAAAACATCAGTCGATGGGACGCAATCTCAACTTCTGAGACGGTGGAAAGGAGATTTAAAAGCTGAGCGTCTCGGACAGAACAGGAAAAGTTGTTCCTGACGGACGGTTCAGTTCTGAGAGGACGGATCTGAGCGGCGTAGCGGCGGCTTGGAGAGAACGAGGGAAACATGGTTCTGGTAGGTTTAGTTTCTGGTTTAGCTGCTGTTTACTGTTCTGCTTGTTGTTTTCTCATCATCTTGATGTTCAGTGATCATCATGCTTCTCTCAGCAGTGAAGCTGCAGCTGTGAGGCGTTCAGGTTCCAAAGTCACAATCTGGCTCTTTTCAGATCAGAGGTCTTATCAAACATTTGTAAAAAAAAAATCACAGTCAGCACTTCTGTAACAAATACAAGCTACTTTTTTAAACCACAAAATTTCTGACACAATTGTTTTAACGCTGAAGATCGGATAGTTTTTTAGATTGGAGAAAAAAATATCTTTGATTAAGTGTGTGCACGCAAGCACGTACCGGCCCGTGATTCAAGTGTCCAAACAAAAACTGGCCCGTCGCCGACTCAAGTTGCCGACCCCTGCTCTACACCAACGACTGCACCTCAGGGGCCCCCCACTGTGAAACTCCTGAAGTGCGCGGACGACACCACCATCACTGGTCTGATCCGTGATGGCGACAGACAGGAGGTGGAACAGCTGGTCTGATGGTACAGCGAGAACCACCTGGAGCTAAACCCTCTGAAGACTGTGGAGATGACAGTGGATTTCAGGAGAACCCCCACGACACCTGCCCCCCTCACCATCCTCAGCAACACAGTGGCTACGGTGGACACCTGCAGGTTCCTGGGTTCTACAATCTCCCGAGACCTGAAGTGGACCCCCCACAGAGACGCTGTGAGGAAAAAGGCTCAGCAGAGGTTCTACTTCCTGCGACAGCACAGGAAGTTGAAGCTGCCCCAGGAGCTGCTGATCATTCTTTACACGGCCGTCATCGTCTGTCCTCTGCTCCTCCATCACGGTCTGGTTTGGTTCGTTTGGGTGGCTCCAGAACCACCAGACTCAGGAACAGGTTCTTGCCCCAGGCCGTGACCCTGATGAACTCTAAGTGATTCTGAGTCTCACGCCGGGAAGCCGGCGCTTGGCTGTTCGCCCTGGAGGCGTATCTGCTGCCTGCGCTCTCCGCGCTGCTCACGCATCGGCTGCACTCGGCTGATCCGTCAGCTCTCGGTTTTCACGTTTGTTCCCTGTTCCCTCTGTCTCGCTCTGCCAGGATGGATGTGTGTGTTTTAGTGACCTGTGGAGAGATTTTCTCCTCCTGTCCTCTTTTTTTCTGCATCACGTGAATGTCTGTCGCTGTGTGTGTGTGTGTGTGTGTGTGTGTGTGTGTGTGTGTGTGTGTTTGGGTGCGTACATGCGTATGTCTGTTTGTGTGTCCGTATCTCTTGTGATTAGACCCAAGTGACAAATTATAGACGGACGAGCAACACCGTCCGTAACCAATCGTCATTTAATTTGTTATATTTTGAAAATTGACCGGATTCTCTTGCCTTTTCTGTTTCCGACTTCCTGTCTGGTCCGATCTGCTTGATGCAGCTTGACATATGGCGCTCCCGGCGCTCGCGGCTCGCGTGAAAAATAGAACGAAGCGGAGCGGGCACTGCAGAGCGCGAGCCGCGGCGTTCGGTGCGGCCGGTCGGATAGGTTAACATGGGAGGCGATCAGAAGCTTCCGCGTCCAGTGCGTTCGGGCCGTCAAGGACAACTGCACTACACCTCCTCCATAACCTGCCATTTGCACCTTTTAGCCATATAAATGTGACATATTCTTCAGGTTTTAGTTTAATCTGTTTTATTTGAGGTTTTGGTTTTATCTCTTTTATCTGTTTTTTTTTTTTTTAAGAGGTTTTTAGTTTTATCTGTTTTTATTGTAAGTGCTTGTTTATTCTTATTGTTAATGTGTATTTATCCTCCAGCTGAGAGCACAGCTAACCGGAGTCAAATTCCTAGTTTATTGATAAATCTGGCCAATAAAATCTTTCTGATTTCTGAATATGACCCAGAGAGTGCGGCGAGGCATCGTCCATCAGCAGTGCCAGCAGCAGCCTCGTGGTTCTCATTAATCACCAGTCGTTTACCCTCTCTGTTCCCTATTTAACCCTTCTCTCCTCCTGTGTGACGTCGGTTCGTCTTTGCCTAACTTGTTCTCCGTCAGGTTGCAGCTCCTCGAGTGTTTCTCTGCATTTGGACACTGCGCCTCCAGACTTGAACTGGTGTAAACCCTTCAGAACGCCACTCCCGTGTCCATCTGCATTTGGATCCGACGTGACTCGCAGAGGTGATTCACAGCATCACACTTTACATATTCATATGGAATATGAATTAGGCTTTCTTACATTTAATAAATACTTGTATTGAAAATGGGTTCCTGGAGCTAAAGGTTAGAACTCGTACTTGTGTTATTGTCATATCCAGACTCACAACTGATCCAGGAATCATCGGCACCGGCCGAGACTTCATATCGAGCAGAATATCTCTCACTGAACCTCCCCCAGGTGAAACATTTTGCTGACCCAGACAGATCCAGATATCAACAGTTCCAGTTTTCTCTTCATTTGCAGTTTACCTAGTGTCAAGCCTTCTCGTACCGGAGCCCTATAAAAGCCGACGTCCTCCCGGCGGGGAAAGCTCTTTGAGTTAGAAGACATTTTCCTCAACACTCAGAACGACTCTGTGTTTTCCAGCTGGAACACTGATGCTTACAGTGGCTGCTGACCGCGTCTCTTTGTCTCCTGCTGTTCTCTCTGTCGTCTGTCAGTGTTGGGTTGAATCCCAAAGAAGTACCTAAAGAAAAACCTTTTATTGGAAAAAAGAACTAAATGACTCCCTCCTCTGAAAACCATCCTTCATCATTTATTATTTTGTACCAGCGGAAGAAGGAAAGTTCATGGTGATATCCTGCTGTGAAGGCTGAGCTTGACACAAGATACGTCGGCTTTGTGCAGCTTGTGATACCTGCCGTGTGGAGGATGCACCCCTCCAAGGAGACAACGCTGGAAATACAATGTGGAGATAATATCGATGGGCAAACAAAGAGTGAAAGCACCTCAAAAAGAAGAGCTTTAAATCTTCTCACTTCATATATTATGTTGATTACAAATAGAAGCTACCTGTTTCTATGCAATTTACCCACATTGAAGCAGGAAGCAGGTTTTTGCTTTCAACCTCACAAAATAAATTAATAAATTAATAAAAAAAAAAAGCACTTTTCTTCCTGTGATTCAAATGAAACATGGCAGAAAAGTAATTACTCATTCTGAGTGAAAGTGCCTTCACTTTAGTTAAAGCTAATACAGACGGGTTCACTTCAAACCAGGATTTCACACTTAAAAAAAGACAAGTGGAAAATACCCTTTGATCAGCGGATGCATATTTAGAAGGTATTTCATGAGCTACAAATGAAAACATGATGCATTTTGAATGCAACAAATGAGAAAACAGTTACTGCAACTTGAACTAAGATGACTAACACCATTCAAACTAGGGCTGTCACAATATCAAATTTTCTCTTCACGATTATCATGGGCAAAAAATGTCACGATAACGATATTATCACAATATCAGCAAAAATTTAACTAATAATGGTACAAACATTCAGATTCATCTTTAATTTTGTTTTTGTTTGTTTTCTCTCTTTTCCCAGATGAATTACAGTCAGAATACCTGTCAAATGAGGTGTTCAAACAATATGAGAACAGTAACTGTACAGCTGCATACCAAAAGTGGAGTTACACCCAACTAATTAAAATCTGATGAACTGATTAACAGAGGATCCACAGCAGAGGCGTCATTTACGTCGGGTTGGTGGGTTGTGAAAACCCTCGGACCCTGTTGGGGTGAAATCCTGTCCCACCACCACACTGCACACTTTTGTTTGTTTGTTTAAATCGGAGGCGGAATGAGCAGCAGCTGCTTCTCTCCAGCCAGAGGCGCCGCTACTGGCTAGGGCCCCGAGCTGAAGGGGGCCCCGAGGGACGGCTGACATCAGTCAATTTCAATGACAAATTTAAGACGCTACGCTAGACGCTGCAACGACAACGTGTCGAAAATCCCCCGCATGGGGCCCTTTTCCGAGTACTCACCGGTTAGTTGCTAGAAGGGGGCCGGCGGAGAAGACGGCGGATATCAGCGACACAACTTGAAACCCCCCGGACACATTACAATGACACGTCTGGAACCTACCTAATGGGGCCCCACTACTACCCGGCTTGCATCTGCGTGCAGTCAGTGCTGCTAAACACACTTTCTTTGGGTGAGGATAGAGCGTCTCGCTGTTGCTGTCGGCCACCGCCGACATGTTTAGTTCACTCGTGACGCTCGCTAACTGGGAGCCACGCTAGCTAGGAGCCGAGCCGCTACCGCTGCTGCTGTGTTTATATGTGAGGGGAGGGGGAGGGGGAGGGGGGCTGCAGGAGGGAAACGAACCAGGACGGAAGAACAGGAGTGGATTTTGAAAATACACTTCAACACGTTTGAAGTGGCTCTAGATCCTCTATACGTTATTATCATGTGCGCAATTTGAACACGATATTGAAATTTCATTTTTTTAATACCACGATTATCGTCAGTACTGGTATACTGCGACAGCCCTAATTCAAACCTTCCAAATCACCAAACAACCAATCCAAGCTATCCATCAAATTCCAATTTTTCAAGTCTTGGCTTCACTACAGCGGACTTTGGCCTTAAAGGAATACTCCACCCAAAAAACGATTTGGCCTCATTTTCTACTCACCCTCATGCTGAGAAACACTCTGGAGCACTTTTTTGACGTTTCAAATGCAGTTGGAGATGTTTGGGGATTTTCGTTGTCAACAAACAGGGACTGACAGAGCCCGACAGAAAAAATGGTCCATAAAATCCACAAAACGTTCCCATTTTCCTTCATACTGCTCGTCTGCTGTAATCCAAGTGTCCTGAGCGCGTAACGTCCATAATTAATTCTTAACGAGGTCATTTAGTACATATTAAGAGCCCAAACAGGGCGCTCTCATACAGCTCCATTGCATGTCTGCACGCAGCCTGAACTACGGAAGCCGCGGCAGACCAAGCAACACGCTTGCGCGCTTTCAGCGACTACTTTTCTAAATTGCAAGCGTAGAAGAAGAAGTTCCGCTGTTTATATTCTGCTTTGAGTGATCGAGCTGTGGACAATCACAAAAGTGATTGGCTACAGTTTTAAAGCTTTGAATTCGGTGTCCTGCTGAAAGGGCACAAGCGTGTTGCTTGGTCTGCCGCGGCTTCCGTAGTTCAGGCTGCGTGCAGACATGCAATGGAGCTGTATGAGAGCGCCCTGTTTGGGCTCTTAAAATGTACTAAATGACCTCGTTAAGAATTAATTATGGACGTTACGCGCTCAGGACACTTGGATTACAGCAGACGAGCAGTATGAAGGAAAATGGGAACGTTTTGTGGATTTTATGGACCATTTTTTCTGTCGGGCTCTGTCAGTCCCTGTTTGTTGACCACGAAAATCCCCAAACATCTCCAACTGCATTTGAAACGTCAAAAAAGTGCTCCAGAGTGTTTCTCAGCATGAGGGTGAGTAGAAAATGAGGCCAAATCGTTTTTTGGGTGGAGTATTCCTTTAAGTATGAAACTTTTTTTGGTTTTTATGAGTCTGTTTACACGACAGCGGAGTTCAGCACTGAAAGACTGTGGAAATGGGGAAAATGAACTTTCTGAATCACCACTACTGTGCATGCTTACCACACTGCACCAACTCATGGCTGGCCATGATAACGGCATGATTTTCACCATTTTTCCATTTCTGTGTAAATGAACATCATTTTCTGAAGGTTTCCCTGTATGTGGAAAATGTTTATGGAACTGATTTGTCCTCAAACCTGTTTGACAAAATGGTTTTAAAAAAAGTCCAAATTAGTTTCTGATAAATATTCCATCATTCATTGATTGTAATTCATGTTTGAAGTACAAGATAAAATAAAAAATGCAGTCATTATTTATTTATCCGTATTTAATGTGGAAGTGTAGTTGATGGTTGCAATGCTTTGTGGGAAGCAGATGTTCAGTCTGGGAGAAGGTGTGGTCAGTCAGCCTGTCTGCAGTTGTCCAAGCAGAGTCTCACGCCGGGAACGCACTGGACGCGGAAGCGTAGCTCCGGCGCCGTGCGCGCCGCGAACGTCTCGGCGCCGGAGCTTGGCTGTTGGCACTGGAGGCGTGTCTGCTGCCTGCTCTCCGCCGCTCACAGCGACTGATCGGCTGGACCCGGCTGCTCTCGGGTTTCCTCCGTCTCGCTCTGCCAGGATGGATGTGTGTTCTGGTGACCTGTGGAGAGACTTTCTCCTCCTGTCCTATTTTTTTCTAAATCATGTGAATCTCTGTCGCTGTGTGTGTGTGTGTGTGTGTGTGTGTGTGTGTATATTTATGTGTTTTTGTTTGTTTGATTGGGTGCGTATGTGCGTATGTCTGTTTGTGTGTGTGTGTGTGTGTGTGTGTGTCCATCTCTCTTGTGATTAGACCCAAGTGACAAATTATAGACGGACGAGCAACACCTAACTAATTGTCATTTAATTTATTTTATTTTGAAAATTGACCGGATTCTCTTGCCTTTTCTGTTTCCGACTTCCTGTCTGGTCCGATCTGCTTGATCCAGCTTGACAGATGGCGCTCCCGGCGCTCGCGGCTCACGTGAAAAATAGAACGAAGCGGAGCGGGCGCTGCAGAGCGCGAGCCGCGGCGCCCCCCTGCGCGTTGTGTGCGGACAGTCAGACAGGTTTTGATTGATTGATTGATTTTATTTGTTTCATTCTTTTTAAAAGAAAGAAATGAAAAGGAACAGAAAGAAGTGAGACTTATGATATCTGCCCCTATCAACATAAAATAAATGACAATTGGTCAAGATTTGTGAAAATATCAAAAAAAAAAAAATACAAAATCAAATACAACCATTTCACAAAATTAAAATACATTAAAAAAACATCATGAAATATTTACAAAAGGAAACAATCATTCTAATTTTGACCATTCTTTAAAGCAGAGTCGTTCCCTCCCAATAACTGTGCTTTTAAACATTTCTTGAAGATGTGAATGAACTGAGAACTCTTCATTTCACTGTCAAGTTTATTCCATAAACTGATTCCTTTTGTTGTGATGCATCTTTCCTTCAATTTGGTTCTTGACTCCGGTCGTTTGAAAACTTCAGTTCCTCTTAATCTATACTGACTGTCTCGCTTTGCAAATCTATTCTGTAAATTAAATGGTAACTTTTTCCGGGGAGCTTTATACATTGTTTTAAGAAGGTTGAGTTCTACCAATTCCTTAATTTTTAAGGATTTCAATTTTATAAATATTGGGTTCGTGTGGTCTCTGTAGCCACTTCCATTCACCACATGAATCGCTCGTTTCTGTAAAAGGAAGAGTGGTTCAATGTAGGTCTCTCAAGCATTTCCCCAGACTTCAACGCAGTAGGTCAGATATGGTATGATCAATGAACTGTACAACAGAAACAAAGAGTTATTGTGAAGTGACTCTTTCAATTTGTACAGAACAGCAATGGTTTGAGAAATCTTAGTTTTGACGTGCTCTATATGGGATTTCCATGTTAGTTGTTCATCCAGCAGTACACCTAAGAACTTCATTTCCTTTGTTCTCTCGATCTCTATACCTTCCACTGTCAGTGTTGAGTCAACGTCTTTCCTTCTGCAACTGAAAGTCATATATTTGGTCTTACTAATGTTCAAAGATAGTTTGCTAGCGTTGAACCATTTTATAACATTCTGAAACTCTTTTTCTACAATTTCTAATACTTCATTTAAAGCTGGTGTCCGGAGTTTCCGTTCGTTTCCAACGTATGAATCATTTTTCAACAGAGCTTAAATGTGTCAGTCTGGTTCGATACTACAATATAATATTAGCATAAAGCAATATAAAAATTTAATTATGAGCCCCGCCTTCGTCTCATAGACCCCCATGTTATCCGAAAAAGCGCCAGTCACTCAGCCACGCTAAGCTATACTTGATGTGATAATTCAGACAATAAAAAGTTTTGAAGAAAAAAAAAAAAAAAAAAAGCGCCGGTCAGCGTCAGCCAATAGATTTCGAGCTTCCGCATTCTCTGTTGTCAAAGTGTGGAGCAGCCAGAGAGCACGGCCGCTCGCCCAGCAGAGGTGAGTTAGCAACGCAGCAGCCGCCCCGCTCACCTCGGATATATCCACTGTCTGCTGAACATCCACCGTGAACAGCTAAACGTGTCGGATGCTGTAGGACTCGGAGGCTGTGATTTTCACCGGACGGATAATAGCGTGCACAATTAAAGGGGCGTGGCTTGGTCGCTCATGAAAGCAGAGGGAGGGCGGAACCTCCAGGCACTGGATTAAAAAAGAAAAACCTCTCTTTCAAAACTCCGGACACGAGCTTTAAATTGTCTCCAGCATAATACAAAGTAGTATCATCTGCAAACAAGATGCATTTCAATAAGCTGGAAGCAGTGTCGATGTCATTGATATAGAGAAGAAAGAGTGTCAGTGCCATTGATATAAAGAAGAAAGAGTACTGGTCCAAGGACCGATCCTAGAGGAACCCCACAAGTTACGTTACGATTTTTAGATTTTATGTCGTTGATTTGAACAAATTGTTTTCTGTCTTTTAAATAGCTTTTGACCCATTTGTGAGCAACCCCTCTTATACCGTACTTATATAATTTATACAGCAATATGTCATGATCTAGAGTATCAAATGCTTTTTGAAGAACCACGAAGACACTTACTAAGAAACGTTTCTTGTCCATTGCATTTGTAATTTCTTCTGCCAGTTCCATAATTGCTGTGGCGGTTGAGTGATTAGTCCGAAATCCACATTGATTGTTTCTTAAAATGTTGTGTTTATCAATGAATTTATTTAATCTGATCACAAATAATTTTTCTAAAATTTTTGAGAGCTGAGGAAGTAACGATGTAGGTCTGTAATTGGAGACATCATTTTTATTTTCTTTTTTGAAAAGTGGAATTACTTTGGCTATTTTCATGCTCTCTGGAAATGTTCCTGTGGTAAATGACAAGTTACAGATGTATTTAAAGGGTTCAATCACGACATCTATTATTTGTTTTATCAGTGACATGTTCATGTCTGTATAGTCACTGGAATTTTTATTTTGAAATTTACGAACAATACTGAATATTTCACTTGCTTGTACAGGCTCAAGAAAGATGCTACGTTCATTATTTTTGTATTATTCCACTATTTATGTTTTCGTCTGGGATATTTTGAGATAGATTTTTTCCTATATTCACAAAGTAATTATTAAATTCCTCTACAATGTCCTGTTTTCAAAAATATCTTTTTTGTTTTTGGTTATATGGTTTGGAATTGTGGGTTTAACCTTGCCTTTGTGCAAGACTGTGTTAATTACACTCCATGTGTTTTTTGTACTATTTTTGCTTTTCTCTATTAATTTTGTGTAGTAATCCTTTTTCTGTTGTCTTAGAATTGATATCAGTTTATTTTTATATTTTTTATACCGAACCTCGGCTTCTTTTGTTCTTAGTTTGAGAAACATTCTGTAGAGATCATTTTTTTTCTTACAGGCGTTTTTCAGACCACTTGTCATCCATGGGTTATTAATAGTATTTTTCTCGACACAAGCAACTTTGGTTATTTTGCAATTTTTGTTGTATAAATTAACAAGTATCTCCATGAAGGTGTTGTAGGCATTATTTAAATCTCCTGTATAAACTTGATCCCAATTTTGTTTCTTTAAATCCTCTCTGAAGGCCTCAATGGCTTTATTGGATTTGTCTCGTATAAAAATTGAAGTTTTTTCTCGTTCAGGGTTAATGCTCAATTTTTAAAAAATAATAAATACAGGTAGGTGATCACTCACATCGGTCATAAGAATGCCACTAATTATGTCTCCATGTAAAGTTGTGTATATGTTATCAATGATGGTTGCGCTATGGGTAGTAATTCTAGTTGGCTTTGTAATCATAGGACATAGTCCTGCCATTTGCATATTATTTTTAAAGTCATTTGACGCTGCATTATTACCCAGACCAATGTTGAAGTCACCACAGACTATAATTGATTTATTTTTAACATCTGCAAATAATTCAAGAATTTTGTCTGTGAACAGCTCTATACCGGGCCCAGGCGTTCTATAAACACAACTAACATGTATATTTTTGCCAATGTCGCTGATGATCTCAATTAACATGGTTAGCATGGAGGCCATCAGAAACTCAGTGCGTTCCCCCGTTAGAGCTCATCCAAACCGCCCAAAACTACAGCTGGAGGCTGAGTTGGAAAAAAAAAAACTGTTGGAGATCGTTTTTTTGTACATTTATTACCAGGAAATCAAGCTAGAGCATCCATCAGTCTAGCTAGTTGAAGTGTTTTTTAGCATATCAATGCAGTTTTTGACATGTATTCATGTCAGTTAATAGGATTTATTAAGACATCAGTGGGTCGACCTGCTATTGATGTATCCTTTGTCTTTGGGGTTAATTTTTCAGTGAAGTTTAATGCTGCATTAATTTCTCTCATGTGTTTCTTTTCCAAATACCAAACTGATGTATATGTTTCCATTTTTCTGTTTGATGTGTTTCAGTTTCACTCGACCTTTTCAAGCCGCGGTGTTAAAACGTAAACTGTCTTAAGACGACTGCAGTAAAGGACGAAGACGCTCGGATCCTGGTTTGTGAAAATGAGTTTGACTTGCTGTTTATCTACGTTAACATGCAGAGTATCCAGTGGTGACAGTGAAACACTGTCCATGGGTCACAGCATAGAAACTGAAATATTAATAAAACAACATCACAGCATAGAAACTGAAATATTAATAAAACATATGCTGTCATGTAAACAGGAAAAAATGATTTGTTCCAAATGAGCAAAGAATAAATCTCAACAGCATCACTGTCACTTAGACCTTCTTTCGAATGTTCTTCTTCTTAAAGGGATACTTCAACATTTTGGCAAATTGGCCCATTTAGGGCAATTCCTTAGTCATTTGGAACAGCATACTGACTGTTTTTGTGAGGGCGAGCTGTTGTTTATCCAGAGGTGAGTCGAGGAGGGCTTCGCGGCGGACACAATGGAAGTGGATGGTATTTTTGCTTCCCCTCGTCAAACTCATCAAATACACAGTCCAACAACCCCAAAACTGTCACGGCCAGCACCTCTGCTTCCTCGTAGGGAGGCTGTTTGTTTGATTTTCAGGTGGGCGGTGCTGGAGCGGGTTTTCGGAGGCGTGGTTCCAGCTCATCAGTGGGATGAAGTTCAGCTGCTCTCCCCCGTCCCTATTTAAGTGGCGTCCTTGGCTGGAATCAGTGCTGGATCTTAACATCACAACAGCGTGTTAGACGTGCCTGCTTCGATCTGCTCTGGTGAACTTCGTACTCACTCTGTTTCTTCCTCTGCTCTCAGTTTGGGATCCCGCTCTGCCTGCCTCACGCCTCGCTGCCTCCTGTCGCTCCTGCCGCCTGCCTGCTCCTCGTTGCCTCCGAACTTGGATCCTCTTCTTCTACGGGAACTTTGCCAAAAGCCACCTCGGACCCAGCTTGGTCCACGACTCAGCTTGTGGACTCACCTTTAGTTCTCTGGAATAAATCGGTTGTTTTTGATCTGTTCTCCTGTGTCGTCAGCTCCTGAGCCTCCGAGCCGAGCCGTAACAAAAACACTTTGGTGGACACATTATAATCCGCACATTCACTACGCTGTGAAATATTAATGCAAAATTACCAGATTGAGTGGTTTATGCGAAGATTGCTGAGATGGAACTACTTACTAAACATGGCGTCTGGGCGTAGTGAGTTCTAAAGAAAAAGTAGTTCCCAGTATTTGCTTCAGTGTCGTAACGCTGCAATATTATTTGTTGGTGTTCCACAGCGTAGTGAATGTGTGGATTATAACGTGTCCACCAAAGTGTTTTGGGGTTGTTGGATTGTGTATTTGATGAGTTTGACGAGGGGGAACAAAAATACCGTCCACTTCCAGTGTGTCCGTCCTGAAAACCTTCCCCGACTCGCCTCTGAATAAACAACAGCTCGCCTCACAGAAACAGTCAGTCTGCTGCTCTAATGACTGAGGAGTTGCGCTAAATGGGCCAATTTGCCAAAATATTGAAGTATCCCTTTAAATACGGGTTAATATCCGCTTTCTACGTCTTCCTGCTGTCATTTCCCTCCATATGGCACATCCATGATGTGCAATATAAGTCAATGCAATGGCTTCAAATATGAAACCAGACGTATGTCGACAATGAGCTCGTGTGCTGTCAGATCGCTGGCCACAGAGCGAACGACCTTCAGTCCTCACGAGGTGTTTGTGAATATCAGCTGGTCCTGTTAGTGAGCTTGAGTCTCGACCCGGGCTGCACGGGAACCTGGTTTCCTCACATCCGTCAAACAGAAAAACATGACAAATGTCATCCATATGTGGCCTTGGACCACTTTAACAAACGTCTTCTTCTTGAGGTAAAAAAAGTCAAATTAAAAGTCGCAGCCTGTCATGATACGAAAGATAGAAAAAAAGGGCAGCTCATCTTCTCCAGCTGTGCTTGTGGTTTCCGGTATGATGGAAAGCTAACATGGAGGAGGTTATGCGCTGGCGTGTGTACGAGTGTGGAATGGAGTCAGAGCGAGCGGCGCAGCAGGTTCCTGTAAACTCAGCATAGATCACCGGCAGAACGGCTCGCAGACGAGTGTCTGCAGCTCGTCTGCAGTGTCTCCACCCTTCCTGTCGCCCTGCATGGCTGAGTGTGGGACGGGGGGACGTCTGGGAGGGAAGGGAGGTAATGGTGGATCCTTTTCTGACAGGCCGAGAGACAGAGAGAGAGAGAGAGAGAGAGAGAGATGAATTTACAGAGCAGACAAGAAAGGAAGCATAGATTCAGATTTAGACACAGATGAAGAAAACAAATGAAAAGAGATGTAGAGATGTGTGTGTGTGTGTGTGTGTGTGTGTGTGTGTGTGTGTGTGTGCGAGCGTGCGTGCGTGCGTGTGTGTAATAGTGCGAGCAAAACAGCCTTGATTTCTGAACACGTTGTGGATGAAGAGAGGCAATTCATCCTGGAGGAATACAAACTCTTTGAGGTTTAGGAGAGAAAATTAATGTCACGGAGCCAAACTCAGAGTGTGTATAGATATGCATTTACTTTCCTAAGTTACTAAACAACACACCATTGTTCAAGGACAAACAGGAGAAGACAACTTTGAGCTTTACGTTGAATAATTGTGCTTTTCGGTTGGCAGTAAGCACACACACACACACACTTACACACACACTTACACACACACACACACACCTTTCAAACACGCTGGATTTATCATTGGACAATGTGAAAACTAATAAAGTGTAGTGTGAGATGTATGGCAATTTTGCAGTCCCTTGACACAAGGGCATTCAACTCTGCATCCAGATTTACTTTTACTTACCTTCCTCTTTACTTTTGGAAATGGAGAAAACAAACATTGTTTTGAAGGCTGGTGTGTCAGAAACTGATCAAGGTGGCGTCATCCATTCCTATGACCACTTTGGCTTGTTTGCATTAGGAAAATATACTTTTGTACTGTTGTGTTGGTGCTGGTAAGCGGGGTATCTCCCTCAGAAAGTAAACAGCGTGATGAACCATCAAGGCCTGAATCGGCCTTGTGAGGACTCTGATTGCCTTTCACAGTCTGAGAAGGTCTTAAAGACCATCTGGACCAGTGGTTTCATTCCGTCTGGAGTAAAGCGTCCTCAGTGGTCGTCTGATGTTTCAGCTGGGAGGTTTCTGCAGAAGTCATCTTCACTGTCTAATCTACATTTGTTCAGTTCATTCATTAAACTCTAGAGGTTACTCAGAAACATTTCCCTTCTCATTATTGTCATGCATCTCAAACCTTCCAGAAAAACCAGTCTTCAGGTTCAGGATTTATCGATTTAATTCTTTGGCCATACAGTAATTCCAGACCAGCAGCCAGAGAGGCAACTATCTTTTCATTAAGGCAGATTTTTAGCTTCTGTGAGCCCATAGTTTATTGTTTGAAAGAGTTTATGAAACGTCGCTTTGTCTTCACATGATCTGACCCCCAAATTCCACTGCGTCCGGTCCGCTCCGCTCCGCTCCGGTCCGCTCCGGTCCGCTCCGCTCCGGTCCGCTCCGGTCCGCTCCGGTCCGCTCCGGTCCGGTCCGCTCCGGTCCGACCGCCGCAGCAAATACGTTGCCGTTTTAATGACTGTAGCTGATTCCACAGCCTCCGTTCGGCTCCGTCTGGGTCCGCCCCGCCCCTCTCCACCCCTCTCCGCTCCACCCCGCCCCGCCCCTCTCCACCCCTCTCCGCTCCACCCCGCCCCGCCCCTCTCCACCCCTCTCCGCTCCACCCCGCCCCACCCCTCTCCGCCCCTCTCCGCTCCACCCCACCCCGCCCCTCTCCGCCCCTCTCCGCCCCTCTCCGCTCCACCCCGCCCCGCCCCTCTCCACCCCTCTCCGCTCCACCCCGCCCCACCCCTCTCCGCCCCTCTCCGCCCCTCTCCGCTCCACCCCGCCCCACCCCTCTCCGCCCCTCTCCGCTCCACCCCGCCCCGCCCCTCTCCGCCCCTCTCCGCCCCTCTCCGCTCCACCCCACCCCGCCCCTCTCCGCCCCTCTCCGCCCCTCTCCACCCCGCCCCGCCCCTCTCCGCCCCTCTCCACCCCGCCCCGCCCCTCTCCGCCCCCTCTCCGCTCCACCCCTCTCCACCCCGCCCCGCCCCTCTCCGCCCCTCTCCGCTCCACCCCACCCCGCCCCTCTCCGCCCCTCTCCGCCCCTCTCCGCTCCACCCCGCCCCTCTCCGCCCCGCCCCGCCCCTCTCCGCCCCGCTCCGCCCCGCTCCACCCCGCCCCGCCCCGCTCCACCCCGCCCCGCTCCACCCCGCCCCTCTCCGCTCCTCTCCGCTCCACCCCGCCCCGCCCCTCTCCACCCCGCCCCTCTCCGCTCCACCCCGCCCCGCCCCTCTCCGCTCCACCCCGCCCCGCCCCCTCTCCACCCCTCTCCGCTCCACCCCGCCCCGCCCCTCTCCACCCCTCTCCGCTCCACCCCGCCCCACCCCGCTCCGCCCCGCTCCGCTCCACCCCACCCCGCCCCTCTCCGCCCCTCTCCGCCCCTCTCCGCTCCACCCCGCCCCGCCCCTCTCCGCCCCTCTCCGCCCCTCTCCGCTCCACCCCACCCCGCCCCTCTCCGCCCCTCTCCGCCCCTCTCCACCCCGCCCCGCCCCTCTCCACCCCGCCCCGCCCCTCTCCGCCCCTCTCCACCCCGCCCCGCCCCTCTCCGCCCCTCTCCGCTCCACCCCTCTCCACCCCGCCCCGCCCCTCTCCGCCCCTCTCCGCTCCACCCCGCCCCTCTCCGCCCCGCCCCGCCCCTCTCCGCCCCGCTCCGCCCCGCTCCACCCCGCCCCGCCCCGCTCCACCCCGCCCCGCTCCACCCCGCCCCGCCCCGCTCCACCCCGCCCCTCTCCGCTCCGCCCCGCTCCGCCCCGCCCCTCTCCGCCCCGCTCCGCCCCGCCCCGCCCCTCTCCGCCCCGCTCCACCCCGCCCCGCCCCTCTCCACCCCTCTCCGCCCCTCTCCACCCCGCCCCGCCCCTCTCCGCCCCGCTCCGCCCCTCTCCACCCCGCCCCGCTCCGCTCCGTCAGTCCAAAATAGAGCAGAGGTCTATTTGTCTCTCCGGTCCGGTCTGTCCGGGTCTCCGGACGCATACATTTCCACAGTTCAGATGCACCAAACAGGAAAGAGAACTCCAACAACCTCCGGCTTTATACAAAATAAAATCATTTTGTCTTTATTAAAAACTTTAAACTGTTTGGAGACGTTTCATTTGTCCTCACATTAATTTTCAGATATATCACGAATAGACATACCATACTGATTAAAATGTACACTTTAAAAAGTGGGCAAACAAAAACTAAAACACACTTTCAAGTTTTATGACAAACTTCTATTTTGTCTGTAATCAAGCTGTAGTTGAACGTTTCTGAATGTTCACACAGCTGCATATACGGCCCGTTTGTAGACTGTTGTCCATAAATTTCATGTTTTCTACAAAATACATATTCAGGACCATGTATGCATTTTATTCTGAAAGGCCTGAATGTCAACATCCTGTCGCACGAAATTCAGCGTGTTGAAGCACAACAGCCAGGATGAAGAGACGCTGATTCTGGAAGTGGAGAATCACAACATTTGATCTGACCCCAGCCGTCCTTTCTACCAGGATGTACAGAGAAAGACGCCAGTGTGGCCCAGACTGCTCAGCTTCTGGAGGTCGATGCTAAATAGTGCTGCGCTGCTCTGCTTCTCCGGCCGGCGGAACAGAGACGCAGCGGAGCGGAGTGGAACAGAGACGCAGCAGCACGGAGCGGAGCGGAACAGAGACGCAGCGGAGCGGAGCGGAAGAGAGACGCAGCGGAGCGGAGCGGAGCGGAGCGGAAGAGAGACGCAGCAGCACAGAGCGGAGCGGAGCGGAGGGTTCTGACAAAACGGAGCGGAGCTGAGCGGAGCTGAGCGGAGCACACAGGCACGCTGTGGAATTTGAGGGTGATGTAGAAAGTAGCAACGTCTGCACCTTCTTTAGCTTTACTGCAGGACTGAAAGAAAAGCTCCGGCCGAGAAAAGAGTGTTGCTATGCCTTTACGACGCTGAGCTTTTCTCTGTCTGCAGCGAGATTCTGAGGCTCAGGAACATGAAAACAGAGAGGTCCAAAGAACTCAGTCAATATCTCCTCGTCTGTTCACACCGAGTGTATCAGCTGCCTTCAACACACACACACACACACACACACACACACACACACACACGGGCCTCCTCCCAGGGCTTTAGGTGAGCTGTGCTCATCTGTCTGCTCTTATTGTGAAGAACCTTCTTAAGGTAAGAGTTGGGTGAGGATCTTCGAGTCAGGTTTCCATGAGGCATTTGATTCATTCCCAGTCCTGTTTGACTGGAAGCATAAACGCATCCAGTTTGTTCCTCACTGAGCGTATTTTCCACCAGTTCTGCATGTTTTTCAGAGTCCGTCTCAGTCCTGACCTGGCGTCCTCCAGGCTCAGTGGATTCCAGAAGCGTCCGCAGGTGTAGAGTAACGACAGCAGCTGCTGTCATTTGTAGGTCAAGGCGTCGGCCCACCTGTTCAGCCGTTTATCCCACCTGCAA
>NC_043746.1:388255-433255 GCF_902148845.1 Salarias fasciatus | reverse complement strand
GCAGCCGGGTGGGTGGAGTCCAATCAGTGGAACAGCACGAAGGTTCCTGCCTCTCTCTACCTTCCTGAGCTCATGTCTGCTGCAGTGCAGGTGAGGAGTAGGACTGTCACGATATGAAATTTTCTCTTCATGATTATCATGGGCAAAAAATATCACGATAACGATATTATCACGATATCCGCAAAAATGTAACTAATAATGGTACAAACATTCAGATTCATCTTTAATTTTATTTTTGTTTTCTCTCTTTTCCCAGATGAATTACAGTCAGAATACCTGTCAAATGAGGTGTTGAAACAATATGAGAACAGTAACTGTACAGCTGCATACCAAAAGTGGAGTTACACTCAACTAATTAAAATCTGATGAACTGATTAACAGAGGATCCACAGCAGAGGCGTCATTTACGTCGGGTTGGTGGGTTGTGAAAACCCTCGGGTCCTGTTGGGGTGAAATCCTGTCCCACCACCACACTGCCGAGAGCTTTTGTTTGTTTGTTTAAATCGGAGGCGGAATGAGCAGCAGCTGCTTCTCTCCAGCCAGAGGCGCCGCTACTGGCTAGGGCCCCGAGCTGAAGGGGGCCCCGAGGAACGGCTGACATCAGTCAATTTCAATGACAAATTTAAGACGCTACGCTAGACGCTGCAACAACAACGCGTCAAAAATCCCCCGCATAGGGCCCTTTTCCGAGTACTCACCGGTTAGTTGCTAGAAGGGGGCCGGCGGAGAAGACGGCGGATATCAGCGACACAACTTGAAACCCCCCGGACACATTACAATGACAGGTCTGGAACCCACCTAATGGGGCCCCACTACTACCCGGCTTGCATCAGCGTGCAGTCAGTGTTGCTAAACACACTTTCTTCGGGTGAGGATAGAGCGTCTCGCTGTTGCTGTCGGCCACCGCCGACATGTTTAGTTCACTCGTGACGCTCGCTAACTGGGAGCTACGCTAGCTAGGAGCCGAGCCGCTACCGCTGCTGCTGTGTTTATATGTGAGGGGAGGGGGAGGGGGAGGGGGGCTGCAGGAGGGAGACGAACCAGGACGGAAGAACAGGAGCGGATTTTGAAAATACACTTCAACACGTTTGAAGTGGCTCTAGATCCTCTATACGTTATTATCATGTGCGCATTTTGAACACGATATTGAAATTTCATTTTTTTAATACCACGATTATCGTCAGTACTGGTATACTGCGACAGCCCTAATTCAAACCTTCCAAATCACCAAACAACCAATCCAAGCTATCCATCAAATTCCAACTTTTCAAGTCTTGGCTTCACTACAGCGGACTTTGGCCTTAAGCATGAAACTTTTTTTGGTTTCTATGAGTCTGTTTACACGACAGCGGAGTTCAGCACTGAAAGACTGTGGAAATGGGGAAAATGAACTTTCTGAATCACCACTACTGTGCATGCTTACCACACTGCACCAACTCATGGCTGGCCATGATAACGGCATGGTTTTCAGCATTTTTCCATTTCTGTGTAAATGAACATCATTTTCTGAAGGTTTCCCTGTATGTGGAAAATGTTTATGGAACTGATTTGTCCTCAAACCTGTTTGACAAAATGGTTTTAAAAAAAGTCCAAATTAGTTTCTGATAAATATTCCATCATTCATTGATTGTAATTCATGTTTGAAGTACAAGATAAAATAAAATGCAGTCATTATTTATTTATTTTATCCCTAGTGAGGAGTGGTGTGGAGCGCCCTCCAGAGGTCGAGGTAATGCAGTGCAGAGCAGTGAGCTGTGAACCTGGAGCCAGCTGCTGTTTGAACAGTTTTTCTTCCAGACTGGCGAGCTGAGCCTGGGTGTTCGTCTGGCGCTGGCTAATGCATGTAGGCCTCCGATGAAGATGTGGGGTTTATTCCGACGGTCGGGTCCTGAGTGAGACGATTTCCTGTAGCTGACAGTCCTTTGTGTGTTGTGTGTGTTTAGGACTCATCTTGTGTAGCTCATCGCCCTGCTTTGCCTCTTAGCCTCACAGCATGTTAGCATGCTGCCTCTGTGTGATAGCTCATATTAGCCTGATAATCCAGAAACCGCTCCGTTTCCAGTTAGCTTTCAGGTTAGCTTCCTTTTACTGTTTGGCAGTCGTGGGTAGTGGGAGGTTCTGTCCATCAGTGGCCTGTGGCCCTTGGTTTGATTTCTTTGTATATATTTTGTTTTGCTTGAGTGTGTTGATTTGTAGGGTCAACAGGTCACGATCAGCAGACACCTTGGAGCTCTCAACTGTTTTGTTTTGTTTTATTACGTTTTTCCAAGTCTTGTTTTGCATATTGTTGAAATCAAATTAAAATTTCCTTTTTATATGTATTAAATAAACACAGTTTCTGTTTTTCTGCTCCTTGGCCTGTATTCATTTATTTCACTTATCCCTGGAACACTGTTGGGGGTCATCAGAGACTCTTGGGTCGGCATTCTCAGTGTTAAAGGGACTTAAGGCAACTTTACAAAATGTACCTCAGTGCTGCCGCGATAGGTGCTGTGGGGAACTGCTGCCAGCAGCCAAGACGGGAGCGTGCACAAACACTTCTTTTTTTGACTCAGGAGATAATGCTGATAAAGTCCTTTTTTTCTTCGTGGTAGCACTTTTTTGAGGGCTTTGAGGTGATGCAGGTCGTTTGATGGCTGCTGAAGAATCCATTTGTATCCCAGCAGTGTTTGAGTCCGTGTCCACGGCGGCCATGTTCTTCCTGTTCCAGAGCTGTCGGGAACGCGCATACAGCGTCAATTTACGTCACATCCCCACGATTACGCGGGAAATTCGGACGCCGAACTGCAGCCAATTCTGTGGCTCACAGCCTGTATAGGGCAACAGACAGATATGCTGACTGGCCTGTTATTTTAGGTTTTTAATGCTTCATTAGCACTGAATAAACTGGAAATGCATGTGTAGTTTTTCACAAATCTTGCCTTAAGTCCCTTAAAAATAATCAATAATCACATTTTCCTCTTCTGAAGTAAAGGAAATGGGAATCCTCTCTTGTTTGGCTCTGCAGACCACCTGCAACACATCCGATGTGAACCAAACATCCATCTGTTGAAGCGTGACGTGTAGAAACAGGTGTTTCATGACAGTGGCGCTAATGTGGTGAAACTGATCAGCCTGAACAATTGGACAAGATTGTCATGCTTTGCTGGTGTCACACAATGCTGCTGACAGACTGCTCTCCTCTTCTTCCTCGCTCTCTGGAGTTCTGTCTTTTTTCTATACACACAAATACACACTCGATACTGCTGAAAACATCTGTCATAACTGTGGCCGGTGGCTGAGTTTTAAGTGTCCTGCAAAGCAGCAGTCGGCCATTGCAGCAAGAAAAACTGTATAATCCATCAAGGTTTCTCAAATTTTCACATCTTATAAGAGTGAGAGGAACTGCTCTCCACTGCTGAGGCATCAAACGATATTCAGAGACCTCTGCTTCCCCTCTGGAGCTTCAGGTGATGCCAGATACAAGACAGCTCCAAACAGTCATTGAAAACTTAAAGAAATGGAGACAAAGTGAAACAAAACAGGAAAAATATTTATCTGTATTTTTCTGTTGTTTTTGGGTCTGTAATATCATAGAAATTAACAGGAAGTGACTTTGATATTATGTCTATAATTTATGTAATGGGGGTGGGATTAAATAAGTTTGCTTCTTCCCACTCCCTTTCAGGCACTCCATTCGGGATATGTAAGCACATGTATTACCTGTCCTGTTACGGTCGTGTAAGTGATACCTGCGTTGAAATCATGTTGTGTGTGCATCCTTGCCTGAAATAAACTATTAACTAACTAACTAACTAACTAACTAACAAAAACTCAAAAAAAAAGAAGAGAATAAATCAAATACACTCTTCCTCTAATCTGCCACTACATTTAAAGTAATTGCTGATTCCAGCGGACATAATTGCACTTAGTCTGAAGAGGTCAACATGGGCATTAAATACCAGTTCCCATCTGCTTTCACAATGATAAAACTATGACAACACTTCAGCGTCTGTCAGGTCTGATGAACATTCAGCTTGGTTTCATTTCACCCCGGCATCTGCACAAGTTCCACAGCAGTAACAGAAACCAGAGAAACCAGAAAAGGCAGATATTTGATTTTTTGGTAAATGACTTCATAAAATAAAGTGCAACTACAGAACATAAACATAATGTGAATAGACGTTTCCTCTGATCTGAAAAGGGAGAGAATCACACAATTTTCCCTCTCAGCTGTAAATACTGGGATTCGGAGGATTGTTGCCAAATTTAACGTGATTCTACTGAGCTGGGGCCTTACCTATAGAGCTTGCTGCGCACAAATTAGCCCCAAACTGCGCAGCAGCTCCTCTGCGCCAAAGCAGGTACCCATACACATTTTGCAAAAGGAAAAAATGCGCGTGGCTTTGCGGTCCTCACAGCCAACGAAACAGCTGCCGGACAGGACCGCACAATTCAGAAAAACTACGTGGAGACGACAAAGCAGAAGGAAACGGAATTGAAAGTCCGTTATTTGTCCCGCATGGGGAACTGCAGGGCTGCAGCGGCAAGAAACGGAGAAAGAAAAGTAGAAAAATACAAAGCCCAACCATCCAAGGAAAAGTTAAATATAATTTGTATGTAAAATTTAGATAGAATTACACAACAGAAATATACTGACCGACACAAATAATTATTAAATTTAAATTAAATATAACCAAAATACAATCAAAGACACACGTAATTAAGTAATAGATATAAGCTGACAGATGTAAATCAAATATAATGCACATAAAGATCCAAGACAGATACAACACAGTAGTCACTTGTCCTACTCCTTCCCAGTATTATTTTTAGTCCATTATTAAAGATATACTGTGACACGGCGCAGCAAAGGACGACTGAGTCTGCTCTTTAGTTTCACAAACACGCAAGTTTATTGCAAGAACAATTAACCCCGTGTGCACCAGTGCCCTCCCCAGAGGTGCGCAGGCCAAGTCCCTCCCCCAAAGGTCCCCCTGACCCACGGTGCACACATAAATGAAGTAAAAATAAAGGAAAACATGGCAACAACACAGAACAACAATAAACAAACACACCCACAACAAAAGGAAGCGCAGACAAACCCAAACACACACAAACTGGCCCGAAACAGCCCAAAACTCAGTCCCGTTTCCCAGGGTCCTTTGCGGCAGAACACAGCCTGCAGGGCAGCGGCCCTCTGGCGCCCCTAGCGACCCCCGCAACGCCACAATAATACACTTATGTGCTCAGGCAAAAACAGGTCAAAGGGAGACGATAGAAACTCAAGTTAAATCTGATACGTTTTAAAGAAGTTACCAGAAACTGGAACTCCTTTTCAGTGCCTTATGCAACACAGGTCACCGTGGAGGCCTTTCTACGCTCTCCCTCTCCCAAATCCCTCGTTTTTCCTTCACCTTTTCATGCCCCTTTCTTGTTGGATCCCTCTCACCACATCTTATTCTCGTTCGTCCCTTGCTGATGGAGCCAGATATGCATCTCCGCTCGGTGGGCCGTCTCAGAATCAGAAATACCTCATTGGTCCCAGAGGGGAAATTGTTGATTGCATGCAGCAAAGAGCAAAGAAATGGGGAAGAAGCACAGCTGGGCTGATGTTGAAGTTGAGGAACTCTACCAGTTCCTTGGGCTCCTGACATGCACATGGCTGGTGTCACTGCTGAGCACTGCAGACCACTGGAAACAGAACACTGCTACATCCGAGCCATTTCCAGCTACAGTGATGGCGAGGGACTGTTTCAAGGCTTTTTTCTTTTTGTTTTTTACCTCTTATGTTACATTTGCACTATTTGGAACTCTGGGAACAGTGATTTGAGACTCTGGGTAAGCAAAGCACTGGTGTAGCTCTGTATAATTTTGCACTTAGTTTGTTTCAAAGAGTTGCAGCTGACAAGGTAAAGAAACGGCTCTAAATATACAGGCTTTTTATTGAAAACATTTGTATGAGTATTACTTTATTTCAGTTTTACATTTATATGTTCGTATTTGCAACCTATATTTACTTTTTCAAGTTCCAAAACAGTTGGAATAAAAAATAGACTTTTTCAATTCAGATTTAATGATTTCTGTGTATTTTTGGGCCCAGTGTGTTAATGAAGCAGGTTAAACTGAAAAAATAATTATCAGATCATATAGATGAGGTTGTGGTGAAAAAAAAAAAACATACCAAGCAACATTTTTTCATATAAAGGCAAAATCAAAAGTATTCAAAAACGACCAAAACAGGCTCAGACTCCAGAGGGTTATTATTAAAACCAACATTGCTGTGTGTGGTCATAGTATCACATACAGCATGCTTAAGTATTTAGTACCTCTTTAAAAGGTGAAGGATGCATTTCATGTCCATAAGATGTGTGGTTATAAATAATTTTAATGAGATTACTCGATAATATACCCCCAACAAGAAAAAAATAGCTTTTTAATTAACAAAAAAAAAAAAACAACCCCCTAACCCAAAAATGAGCTATCCTCTGAAAAACAACCCAAAAATGGTACATAACCTTGAAAACCCAGAATTGGGTTAAAATCATAGCCCTATAACCCAGAAAATGGGTTACTCTTTATAGAAATAACCCACAAATTTAACTCAACACTAGCAACACATAAATTGGGTTACCAACATAACTCAACATTTTTTAGTGTGCACTGCTGTGTCCTCCAGAAAGGACAGCAGACCGGCTCTCCACCTCACCAATAACCAGCATCACCTCAAACTTGCTCTGAGCCTGCAGCGAGATGCTGATCGGCCTGGAAAGGAAAAGCTGCGTTACTCTGCTGAATGTGCCATTAAATTGTAAATTCCATGATTATGCTGTTATGACCCGGAGAGTCAAACACATTTCTAAAGGACACAGGACAAACAGGATGAGGGTCCAGTCATTTATTTAACACTTTCTCCAGAGTCGGCGTCTTGAAGCTGGAACCTGACGAGGCTCTGGAGGAAAGATAACCCTCATCACCCGTGCCCCAAAACTGTAAAAAAAAACAAAAAACAAAGTAGCAAACCAAGGAAGGCCCAGATGCGCCAGCCAAACTTAAGAAAAAGACGAGTTCACAGCCCAGCTGCTATGTAGCCGTCGAAGCTGATCCCTCGTCCAAACTAAAGACAAAACCCCAACTAAACCCGATCAAAGAAAGGCGAAAACGGGACGGCTGGTCACACCTGGACGGAAAAAGACAGCGATCCAAAAGAAGGGAAAAATCGGAAAAAAAGAACACAAAGCCGGCTAGTGGGCTAGCATGCCCTGCAGCCACATGCCTGCCTGTCGGAGCCGGAGTCCATGGCGCGCCGGCGGGCGCACCTGGCGACAGGTGTAACGAGGTGAGTGGGCGAGCGAGAGAGAGAGACCGGACGACCCGACCCAGAGCGCCGCCTCCACGCTGCTATTTATAGCGTGGCGGCGCGACTCGCTCCAATCAAAACCGAACAAAAAAGGGAAAAGATAATTACTTCAAAAAAGTAACAAAACACAAAACAGGATGAATATTCCCTACATATCTAAAGGGAAAAAAAACAAGAAGCTGTCCGTAAAAAAAAACCACGATGTGCCCGCAGCACATCACACCCCCACCCAGAGACACTGAATAGGATCGAGCAAGGCAAAAAAAACACCCCCATAATGATCGACCTATTCAGTGCAAAACAAACATCTACAGGCGTGACAGAGCATCAGCCACCACATTATCCTTCCCGCGAATATGCTTGATAACGATGTGAAATGATTGCAGCCGCAAAGACCAGTTCATGAGGCGCCGATTTTTGTTCCTCATGCGGTCCAGAAACACCAGCGGGTTGTGGTCTGTGAAGACGACTGTGGGAGCACTGGAACCACCAACATAAACTTCAAAGTGTTCCAGCGCCAGGACCAACGCCAGTGCCTCCTTCTCAATGGTGGAGTACCATTTTTGATGTTTATTCAGCTTCTTCGAAAAATACGAAACTGGATGCTCCACCCCATCCAATCCATCCCGCAACAGGACAGCGCCCACGCCGGAGTCACAGGCATCCACAGCCAACTTAAATGGCAAATCAAAATGAGGCCCGGACAAGACAGGAGCGTTGACCAATAGCGACTTTGTCTGTTCAAACGCGGACTGACACCGGCCGGACCAGCGGAAATCTACCTTAGGACTACGCAAGTCCGTCAAAGGGGCAGCCACAGCCGAGAAGTTTTTACAAAAACCCCTGTAGTAGCCCACCATCGCCAGATACCGGCGCAGCTCAGTCCGTGTGGTGGGAACCGGAACAGAGAGAATGGCCTCCACCTTCGCCTGAACAGGGCGCACCTGACCTCCCCCAACCCTTTTTCCCAGATAAGTCACCGTTGCTTGACCAAATTCGCATTTGGATAGATTAATGGTTAGATTAGCCTCACTCAGACGCGCGAAAACCGAACTCAAATGGCTCATGTGCTCACTCCATGTGGCAGAACAAATAACCAAATCATCAATGTAAGCCTCACAAAATGGCAAACCAGACAAGACGACATTCATAAGCCGCTGAAAAGTCGCCGGGGCATTGCACATCCCAAAAGCCATGACCGTGTGCTCGAGGAAGTCGTCGGGTGTGACAAAAGCGGAGATCTCCTGGGCGCGTGCAGTAAGAGGCACCTGCCAGTACCCCTTCAGCAGATCCAGTTTGGACACAAACCGGGCAGCCCCAACATGGTCCACACAGTCCTCCATCCGAGGCAGTGGATAACAATCCGGCTTAGTCACCCCATTGACCTTCCTGAAGTCTGTACAGAAGCGGTCCTCTCCATTAGCTTTGATCGTTAGGAGACATGGCGAACTCCACGCACTGCTGCTCTTCACAGCAATGCCGTGCTCCACCATGTACTCCACCTGACTCTTCAAACGGCGACGCTTGTCCGGATTCACCCTGTAAGGATGTTGTTTTATGGGTCTAGAATCACCCACATCGATGTCATGGCTGAGCACACGCGTCTGAGTGGGAATATCGGCAAACAGCGACTTATAAGACTGGATCAAACGAGTGACATCAGCCTGCTGGGAAAAATCAAGGTGGGAGAACAAGAGAGGCAGGTTCTCCAATGCCACCGAATTAGAAAACCGTCCCTGCATCAACGCTGCAGAAAACCCGTCCGTGTCAGGTTCAGCTCCGGGCAGCTCCTCCCGATTCGCAGCCAAACTCACACGCGGCTCCGACGCGGTGACGTCATCTTCCCGCCCTGCCGCCGAACTACCGGACGAGGAAGACGCGCGCTCCACATACGGCTTCAGCATGTTGACATGACATAAGCGGGACCTCCGTCGTCTGTCGGGCGTGGCAACTAAATAATCCAAGTTCCCGACCCTTTTCTTAACGGAATACGGCCCGCTGTAGCGCGCTTGTAGGCTTGACCCGGGAATAGGTAGTAAAACCAGAACTTTGTCACCGGGCTCAAACACACGCTCCTTCGCACGCTTGTCAAACACTGCTTTCATTTTTGCCTGCGCCACTTCCAGATTTTCCTTTGCGATCTCACATGCACGGCACAACTTCTGTCTGAAATTACTGACGTAATCAAGGAGATTCTGCTCAGATTTGCCGCACAGCCACTTGTCCCGCAACAACCGTAACGGTCCGCGAACGGTGTGCGCAAAAACCAGCTCTGATGGACTAAAGCCCAGGGACTCCTGAACCACCTCCCGAATGGCAAACAGCTGTAAATGCACCCCCTCATCCCAGTCTTTCTCAAATTCCAGGCAGTAAGTGCGAAGCATTGTTTTCAGCGTCTGGTGAAAGCGCTCGAGTGCGCCCTGACTCTCCGGGTGATACGCGCTGGAGTGACAATGTTTGATATCGAGCTGTTTCAACACCTGCGCGAACACCCTGGACATAAAGTTAGACCCCTGGTCAGTTTGCACAACCCGAGGCAACCCAAACACTGAAAAAAACTTTGTTAAAGCCTTCACAACAACTGGTGTGGTGATTTTACGCACGGGAAAAACTTCAGGAAACCTGGTAGCCGCGCACATCACCGTAACCAGAAATTTATTCCCTGCCTTAGAACGAGGCAGCGGACCCACACAATCAACCAGCACTCGTTCAAAAGGTTCACCGACCGCTGGGATTGGATACAGGGGAGCGGGAGGAATGGTTTGATTCGGCTTTCCAGACACTTGACACCAGTGGCACGAATTACAATGGCGCACAACATCGCGCTTCAGTCCAGGCCAGAAGAAATTACGCAGAATGCGATCATATGTTTTCCGTATGCCAAGATGACCTGCCAGCGGATTATCATGAGAAAGTTTCAAAATCTCGGCGCGGTATGAAACGGGCATCACAATCTGCGTAACCACACTCCACTCCTCAGCGGGAGAGACATGTAACGGCGTCCACTTACGCATTAACAGACCGTCTCTCACAAAATATCCAGTGGACATGGACTCGGACCGGTCATCAGTTACTGCACCAACAAACAAATGCGCCAAAGTTGTGTCAGCCTTCTGATCTGCAATGAGCTGTTGTCTGGACAACGACAACGCGCTCACATCAGGTTTGCGCTCCGCACAATCCCCGCCTTTGTCATTCAAAACGGACGCGTCATCACCGTCGCACAAAAAACTGTCACTCAAATCGATGTATTCTTTGTTTTCCTGCTGTTCACGTTTAGCAGCTGCGCGAGTAACCGCACAGGACGTGAACACATCTGGAAACACATCCGGGCCTGTGCGCACAACCGGGACAGGTGTAACCTCGGGAGTCACCAGGACTCGACCTCCCGCCAAGTCATTCCCCATAATAACGGAGACACCATTTATGGGAAACCCGGGACGCACACCGACCACTGCGTCACCGGACCACAGCTCTGATTGCATCACAATTTTGTGTAAGGGAACGCCAACATCCTGCATATTGAAACTGCGCACAGGAACGTCAGACCCAACAGCAGTGACATCATTCAATGGCAAAACCCCCTCCAAAATAAACGACTGAGAAGCAGCAGTGTCACGTAGAATTTTAACTGGGAACTTCTCACCGTCGCCAGACACGGACACAAATCCGTCCATAACGAACGGCTTGAAATCACCATAATCGCAGTGTGTCTGAGGCTGAAGTGGCTGGCTAACGGGAGTCACCATTTTAATCAAAGCCACAGGTTTTGATTGCTTTTTCTTCAACACAGAACAATTAGAAATGACGTGTCCCTTCTTCCTACAATAGAAACAAGTGACGTCGTCTCTACTCTTAGACTCAGATGCCTCAGTTTTAACGTCGGCACCGGACAGAGAGCCAGAAACGGGTTCAGTGGGCACAGACACAGCCTTATTGCCATTACCGTTAATTCGGTCCCGCTCAAAACAACCGTAACCAAAGGGGTGATCTCCAAACCCAGATTTATGCGTCAATGCATACTCGTCAGCAAGCACCGCAGCTTTAGAGACGTCGGTAACCTTGCTCTCAGTCAGGTACAGAGCAATTTTGTCGGGGAGGCAATTCTTGAAATCCTCCATCAACATTAGCTGCTTTAACTGGACAAAATCACTCACATCCTGCGATGAACACCACCGATCAAAAAGAACTTCTTTCTCTCTCGCAAAATCAACATACGACTGGTTGTGCTGTTTTTTTAACTTTCGGAACTTCTGCCTATAAGCCTCCGGAACTAATTCATAAGCACGAAGAACAGCAGCCTTAACCTTATCAAAATCCAAACTGTCAGCAGCAGATAAAGACGCATGAGCTTCCTGTGCCTTACCCACAAGTGAACATTGTAACAATAATGTCCACGCCTCTCTAGGCCACTTTAAGGACACAGCGACTCTCTCAAACAAAGTAAAATATTTGTCAACGTCCCTCTCATTAAAATGAGGAACAAGACGAATATTCTTACTTACATCAAAGTCTTTCTGCTGCTGCAGCTGCTGCTGCTGGCTCATGGCGAGTTCCAATTCACGCAGGCGGATCTGAGCTTCCTGCTCAACTTTAGTTTTCTCCAGCGCCAGTCGTTGGAGCTCCACTTCCAACTCCTTCAGCCGGACAGATTCCTCTCTGGCCGAGGACAAATGAGGACTTTTTGGGAGCACTTGGGCAGAAAACAAACCACGCTCAACCAGTGACTCAAGTACCGCGGCTTTAACAGTGTTCTTTTTATCCTGCTTCGAAACAAGCACCTTATAGTAATCAGCAAGCGCCAACAAATCTTCTTTGGAACACTTGTGAATAACATCCACATTAGGCGTCTTTACGAAATCATCCAGGGAAAAAACAAACGACATTTCCGAAACCGACGATAGAACAAAAGCACTGAGAGAGAAAAAAAACTATCGCGCAGCAAACTGCCCACTACTCCACGAAAAAAAAATCCCCACAACCTTCCTTACTCAAACACTCCAAAGACAACCCACACGCAGCCAAACGGAAATGCCCAAAAAACCAAAAAGTTACCACTACACAAAAAAAAAACCCAGATCACAGGGCCAAAAAAAAAAAAACTACAAAGGTAACAAAAGGGCAAAAATGGCCATCTGCCAGGGTTTTAAGTTTGAACGAGCCCCCAAAAATATGTTATGACCCGGAGAGTCAAACACATTTCTAAAGGACACAGGACAAACAGGATGAGGGTCCAGTCATTTATTTAACACTTTCTCCAGAGTCGGCGTCTTGAAGCTGGAACCTGACGAGGCTCTGGAGGAAAGATAACCCTCATCACCCGTGCCCCAAAACTGTAAAAAAAAACAAAAAACAAAGTAGCAAACCAAGGAAGGCCCAGATGCGCCAGCCAAACTTAAGAAAAAGACGAGTTCACAGCCCAGCTGCTATGTAGCCGTCGAAGCTGATCCCTCGTCCAAACTAAAGACAAAACCCCAACTAAACCCGATCAAAGAAAGGCGAAAACGGGACGGCTGGTCACACCTGGACGGAAAAAGACAGCGATCCAAAAGAAGGGAAAAATCGGAAAAAAAGAGAACACAAAGCCGGCTAGTGGGCTAGCATGCCCTGCAGCCACATGCCTGCCTGTCGGAGCCGGAGTCCATGGCGCGCCGGCGGGCGCACCTGGCGACAGGTGTAACGAGGTGAGTGGGCGAGCGAGAGAGAGAGACCGGACGACCCGACCCAGAGCGCCGCCTCCACGCTGCTATTTATAGCGCGGCGGCGCGACTCGCTCCAATCAAAACCGAACAAAAAAGGGAAAAGATAATTACTTCAAAAAAGTAACAAAACACAAAACAGGATGAATATTCCCTACATATCTAAAGGGAAAAAAAACAAGAAGCTGTCCGTAAAAAAAAACCACGATGTGCCCCCAGCACATCACATATGCACACTGTTGCTCGTTTGGCTGATCAAAAAGTGTTTTTCTATCATTTTCATTTGTTTCCTTGTGTTTGGAATAAGATTTATAATGTTGCCCTTTTTTTTATTTGAGTGCATCACCCCAACCCGCCCGAATGTCATTAAAATCTTAATTTTTCGACACGTCCTCCGCCCGATCCGCGGTTATCTGCAGGCTCCGCGCTGCGCCGCACCCTCTAATGTACCCAAATTTCATTCATGAGTTCATTTGTATACCCATATATGGTGCCAAGGGGTGGAGTTGGGGGGATTGTGGGATCGACCACCGTCATGTTCTCTGCAGGATTTGGAACCATGACTTGAAAATTGCGAACAGCTGTGCGGCGGACTTTTTTTGGCTCTGAATTTTTTTTTGGTGGACAGAAGTTTGCGTTGCGTTCCCACGCTCCATTATTCTCAGATTTTCCCGCAGAGTTTCATAGGTAAGGCCCCTGAACTAAAACTTTCAGTGCAATACTAGCTCTTTATTAATAAAAGTGGACAACTCTTCAGTAGATAAAGTAATCTGGATACGAACGTAATCATCTGTCCATCTTCTTGCAGCCATCATGGTTGATTCCATCCATGAACTCCACAATGCTGACTGAAGACATTCTGAAAACTTCATGAAAATATGTGCTTTGCAACTGATGCAAAGCTATACACACATTATAGTGAGACAATAAATCAGTGGTTTTAGGAACCCGGTCACTTCAGCGCAGACTGAGCTCAAAACTCACACTCTTCCACTCGTTTTAATGAGTATAATGACTCTGTGGACGAACTCAAAGCTGCCATTACATTCCCAAAATAATGTAAGAATCTAGTTTTAGTTTCTCTGATCAAAATTTTAGTCAACAGCTTAGTTGATGCTTTAAAATTGATGAAAATAGCTTTTCTTTGGTGTATTATTTTTACTTTTTGATCAAAATTGTATTTATCAGCTCAGTAATTAAGGCCAGCATCTAGTCCAAATCAATTTCTTTTACATATACTCTGATATATCTCGTATATTTGTATGCATTTCACTGTGATATAGTGTGACAATTAAGTTTTATACTGCAACATGCAATCTTGTCATTTGTGAAGAATGGATCTAAAGTTATTCATGCGAAAATACATTTTTAAAAATTGTCACAGTTCATAAAATGAGAAGATGGAGTTCATCCAAATGATCCATGTCCAAAACATCTTCTAACTGGGGTCAGAAATGTACCGGGTCAAACTCTCATGTCCAAAAAGTCCAAGTCTAACCCTAGCCTAATCATATTTTCACTGCAGATGAGTTTTTGCTCTGGTGATGGGACAAAAGGCTCCACATGTGATGAGAACTGCCTTCATTCTGTGGTTTTCCAGAGTGTGTTAAGCTAAAGTTCAAAGTCTGTGTCCTCCACAGAGTTGCTAATGAGCAGATATGGCCGATAGAACAGAAGATGGGAGTCAATAGTGCTGGAGTTTTTCTAAACCAAAGACCAATTGATTTCTGGACAATTCCCAAGCAAATAAAAAGAAGAGACCATGGTGGCGCCTAGTGCCGAGAAACTGAGTTCTTAAGTTCTATTGTATGTTCCATGTATCAAACTGCAGACTGGTCCTTCTTTATGGCGATTACAGATTTGTCCTAGGACCCACTTTGTCACAACCGCAGTCCCACTATGAATTACAAAGATTTGAACAGCACAGGGAAGCAGCTTATCACAGTATCGCATAAGCTTTGTCTTTTGCCATAACGAAACTACATGAAGACTCCAGATCTCTCTTTATTGAGCAGCAGAGGAAAGGGAGGGTTTAGCACGATGCCAGCAGAGATACTCTCCTGAAGACGAGCGTTAAACTCAAAGTTGGGTGTTTTAAACGGACAGGAAAGAGAAGCATAATCAGGTACGTCAAAATCAGATAATCACTCAAGAGCTGGGCGCAGGAGTTTCAGGTGAAAGGAATGGAAGTCCTGAACATCGAACTGAAAACAACTGACACAGAGAACACAGACACACTGGGAACGTGATCCATTCATTCATTTTCCAAGCCGTGTTGTCCTTTTCAGGGTGGCAGAGAACTGGAGCCAATCCCAGTAGCTTCAGGCGAGGGCGGGGTCCAGCCCGGAAGGTCTTCTTTTCTTTTTGACGTAAAGACTGTGAGAGTGTCCCTGACACCCCTGATGAAGAGAAAGAGGTACAACTCAGCTGTTATTCAAAATGGGACTGGAGAAATTTTGTGCTGGAACAAGAGAGTGGATTGACCATGGCGTGGGACTTGTTCAAAGGCGGAGTCTGATCAGCCTGCTTTCAAGCCATCTCACCTGGCCCAGATGTCATCAAAAAGTAAATGGGGGTTTCCCTGGAAATTTAAGCAGCCAATGAACTCATGCCATGGTTGACACAGACAAGCTCCAGAGGTGGTGCAGGGTTTAGAGTTCTCAGGGCGCCACCATTCAGCTCAACACAGTCACAGGGCTTGGCTGACTCCTTGGATCAGTATCACAGAAGCCTAGGGATGAGCCGAATACTCGTTTTAAACGAGTACTCGTTACGGATAATGCATTTTTTCCGAATCCGAGGACAGCCCGAGCATTGTCAGTCATTATTCGTCCTCGTGCTGATGGGAGATCCTCATTGGTCCTTCATTCTGCTCCTGCTCCACCGAGACGACAGGATCCTGGTGAGAGAAGCCAGTCGGAGCTGATAAATTAAAAATGCGGTATTTTATTTCTTTGTAGTGTGCATTGTGCCTGAGGAAAACCTTATAAGGTTGAAACGTCGGGTGATTGTGCACGCTCGGGGGTTTTTTTTTCGGGGGTTTTTGAGTTTCATTTTCCCTCGCGTTCCCCCCCCCCTTTATTTCTCTTCTTTTTCATAATAATCTGGGCTTGTGCTCCACTGGGAGGGTGTGATCTGTGGGAGAGAGATGATAACTGGACCGAGGTCCACGTCCTGGTCATGTCCGTGGTGCTGCAGCCGCGGACATGACCAGGAAGCTCAGCAGGGGGGATGAGAGGTTTCCCTGGACGCCGGGGAGATTCCGGTGGGGATCGTGGGGGGAGGCATTCATACAATTAAAATATTCATGTTCTGACTCAATAAAAAAATACTTGTTCTGTAAATAGTTCCTTTACTATTGTGACCAAAAATATTCAAATTTTATTTCTGAGGCTTTTGTGTGAATAAATAATAATTTATATAACTTTTAAAATATTCATGTTCTGACTAAAATAAAAAAAACAAATCTGTACATTGTATCACTGAGACTGTTCTGTAAATAGTTTTCAAATGAAGAATAAATATAGCAACTTCTGAGCAATCCATATCAATTTCAGACTTAAAATAGTGGACCAATTTCTGCCCCAGCCCTTTTCCAGTTAAACCACGCCCACGTCCGGTTTAGACCACGCCCCCACCGAGTACAGATACAGATACAGATCATTTGGATGGGTAAACAGATACAGATAATAGTGTACTCGCTCATTCCTACAGAAGCCTCAAAAGGCTTCCTCACTGGCAGTGGTGGGATTTGAACCCACGCCTCCTGAGAGACTGGAACCTGAATCCAGCGCCTTGGACCGCTCGGCCACACTACCTGTCAGACCAGAACATCTGGTGATCATCCGACCTGGAAGTGGCAACTGGCCAAGGCTGCAAGAAGGAACAAGGACTTATCGTTTTTGGAACAGGGACCAAGAAACGTGTGAGTGACCAGTAGCAGAGGATGGTTTCGATCCATCAGCCTCTGGGTTATGTTCCCAGCATGCTCCCGCTGCGCCACTCTGCTCACCGATGAGGACCATTGAGAGCAACAATCACTCATGCAATCAGCAGCTGTTGGGTTGACCATGTTGAGAAAGTTGGACGGTTGAATGAAACCTGTTGCTTCTGTGATGTAAAGTATCTCTGACTTTGAGCCACACCCCCGCTTCCTGACAGCGGCCACGCTCAGCTGGATGTATGATTGATTTTTGGCGATGGAAGTAAAGAGAGGATTGCCTTGGTTCCCCGACTTACTCAGTGGTGGAGATTTCACTCAAACAGGAAGTTTTCTACCTGCTTTCAGTTGGAAGTGTCACAGCCATCCAACTTTCTGTTGGTGATGTTCTGTGATCTAGATGTCCTCAATGTCTTCAAATCACTGTGGTCTCCAAAGCCGTAACCACTGCCGTGATTTACTACTTCAAGTCAGACTTGCCCATGCTGTCATGTCCCATTTGCATGAGTGTTTCCGTAGTGATCACGGTCATCACGTCCCTCTAACACACGAAAGGTCCCCTGGTCGAAACAGGGCAGAAACATCCGGGTGTGTTTAAATGCCACTTGCATTCTGGCTGATGGTATTGGACTGCAAACTTTGTGTCTTACCCGATGCTCATTAGATTCACGTCATACATGATGTCTTGCTGTGAACTTAGAAATGGTGGAAAATGCAGTTTGCGGTCAGAATTAATTCATGAAGGTTTCACACCACACATCCCAACCTGTGGATGAGTGATGCAGATCTCTTTCCAAAAGTGGCATCTGGTGGGACTGAAATGAAAGTGAAAATAAGCGGCTGGTTGGGACTGTAACTGAGGTTTTCCTTCAGAAATATAGAGGATGACTGTGTGACTGTGTGTCCATTATAAAATTGAAGCTGAGTAAGAAATGACTTCCTGAGACATGTGGAAGACTTTATTAGCTCTTCTGTGGACAACCATACTCCACTGCCCAGAGAGAGCAACACACACACACACACACACACACACACACACACACACACACACACACACACACCTCCATATAGAGTAAGCACAGACAGTGACCTGAGAGGACCTCCAATATGTCCTAATCCGCTGTTAATCCAGACGTGCTCTTGTGCTCTTCTATCACTCCTCGGTAGGCTTCACGTTCTGGAGCACAAAGCTAATCCTGGCCTTCCACTGCCAGGAAATGAGACACGCACCAGCACCCTGAATGTCTTGAGGTGTGTTCAACAGGCCCAGCGCACTGAGCCAGACCAAATGATTCCAGCCGGACCGCCGGGCTCCGCTTTGCTCCCATGTACGGTTTGAGAAGTGGTTTTATTTGCTCTGTCTTCTGAAAACATTCCCTTATGTTTGTACAATGATATCTATTGATTACAGCTAATAGTTGTGGATCAGTCTATGGAAGATGCTCTATCATCTAAGGCCCTGTTTAAAATTTAAACAGGGCCATTTAAAAAACATTTAAAAAATACGAGATGAACCCGCCATGGAGACGACTCTTAAAGCGACACATACAGGATGTAGGCTAATATTAATGTTTGATACAGTCAGACAGCTTTCACTATACTGTCTGGAGAACAAAGCTCATTACAGATGAATAAGTACGTCATCCTCCAGGAACCAAATACAAAATGACAAATACAAAAGAAAAGACTTATTTAAAGCATTTGAAGCTTTTGTGCAGTAAAAACATTGCTCCCCTTCAACATGCATCCGTGGGACAAACATATCATTGACATTCAACATGCAGCTGCAATAAAGAGCATGATTAAGCCCCACAGCATCTCCCACCGCTGTGGCTTCTTCTAGGTCCTGTCAGCCTGAAAAGACGGACACAAACTTGTTTCTGGACCCAGATATTAAAAGGATTGCTTCCATGAATTAAGTACCTTTTTATGTCGTTAATTAAATAAAAATCACACTTTATTAGGATATAATGTAATTGATAATGAAGCAATTACCAAACTGAAGAGGGACGTTGTCTGTCTAAGAGACGTATATGTCCATCTATCCATGTCAACAGCCCATGAAAGGACTCTGGAGGACATTTGCGAACATAATGGATCCATCTGAATGAAATAATCAATCCCAGACACAAGCAACTGGTGTCAACATTTATTTTGAACCACAACCCAATTATCTTCAAAATTAAGAGGCTACTGTTTTCACAGGATGAGGTTTTTAGCAACCTCATTTCAAAGAGAACACAGTCGTTTTTATGGACAGACGAACAAATTCGATTGTTACTGCTGATTCTCAGCTCTAAAACCATCAAGTCCCAGGAGGACATGTCCTGGAAGTCATGACAGTCTGGAGGCAAACACTGTTCTCAGTGTCCATCTACTGAGCATGTGCAGATGGACTGTTTACCACAAGCCGTGGTGCACGTGTGCAGCAGCAAGTTTTCCATTTTCACTGGAAAACGCTGCAGTATAAAGAGTGTAAACAGGGCCTTGTTCACCCAGCTGTTAGTACTGGTTACAGGTTACCAGCAGCAGATCCTGACATCTGAGCTGACCTTGAAAAATGCACATTTATTTATTATATTGTCATCAAGGTGACATCAGTTCTAAAAGTGTGTGTCAGTTTCAATGAAGAAGAAGAGGAAGAAATCGATTCTTTTAAAGGTTTTAAAGAACATGATGAAGAACAACACTGGCCATGTTAGTGGCGACTCTTTTTTTCTTTCAAATAACTTCATCTTCTGCCCTGTTGTCTGTGTCTTGAGGCGGCAGTGTGCTGCAGGTGGATGGAGCCGCCGCCGCCACCCCAACGCCAGTGGTAACGGTAGGAGTGGTAATGGGATCAATAACCAGCAGGAAAACGTTTCAGCCGGTTCTGCTGTCTGGACTCAAATGACCTCACAGCAACAAAGAGAGCAAAAAGCTTTTCCTCCTCCGTCCTCCCCTCATTCCCTCCACACTCGATAACCGGCTCTCACAAGGTGACCCCGCACACACACACACACCCACACAAACACACACACCCTCTGCTTTCCATCACACACTTCCTTAATACTCTGTCAGTCAGAAGAGAGCTTGCCAAAAAGGCCCGGTGTGTGGGCCTCGGCCGGCGTTGGTGTGTGTGCACGTGACGTGCATGGATATGAAGAGGAAAGGCAGTGGAGTCGGAAGCGGAAGGAAGGAAGGATGTAGGGCTGAAACAAAGGGAGGAGGAGGATGAGGAAGCGCCTGCTGAAGTCTCAGGCTGCAGGCTGATGGGTTGTCAGGTGCTGCTGTTAACGCGTCAGGAAGTCGGCGTGCCGCACAGGTCCGCTCGCTACAACGGGGGAAACAGCTGCCGCATCGAGGAAAAGTCAGGACGTGTTGTCACATAAAGACCTAATTAAAGAATTCAGTCATACAGACTTGTCTTTGTTGTGAAAATGAAGATGTTTTAAAGGCGCTGTCCATGATTTTAATTTAACCAGGACGAGAAAAATGCTTTTTACATCATGTACTAGGAAGTTCATGCTACATTTCTGTGAAAAAAAAAAATCACACATTGATCAGCGTGTTTTGGATATCTGGCCCCGCAAAGCGCAGCCTGAGGATTCAGCGTGACGACCTCTCTGCTCCGCTGGCAGCAGCAGGGGGGCGGAGCCAGGCCGTCTGCAGCGCGTGCACGATACAGGGAAAGTGGCGATACCTCCACTTGCTGTTACAAATTCATTTCTGCAGCTACTTTCTGCATTGATCATGTAGCGACAAGGTAAAATCTGGTTCACCTGAGACGAAGCGGCCATTTATTTTGAACAAAAAAGAGTCGAAGTAGCTTCTGCTGTTTCCTCCGGAGGATTGTGCACGGGTATGGGATGTGCATGTAGCGTCGTGCACGCTGAGCGGGAGCAGAGCGGAGGGGGAGTGGGAGGGTTTTCTCAATGTGAGGAACCAGTCAGAGAGCTCGGGGGCGGGGCCAACATTTCAAACTGAAGTCAGGGCTCAGAACTGTGCAGAATCACAGAGAGCGCCTTTAAAGGCTTCAGTTACTGTTGAGCCTGGGGAGCTTCTTCATGAATCCCTTCAGGAGATTTTGTTGAACTGTGAAGCTTTTTAGTCTCTGAAAAATTTTATTTAAAGAAGGAACTGTTTAGACTCTACTCAGATAAGATCAAAATAAGAAGCCTTGAATATGGCTGATATTGTCCAATCACACAGCAGCGCCATTTACAGACAATTTACCGATCCAAACAAAATGAAGGGATGGATATCAACCGAAGATCAGATAAATTGTATTGTCCATCTGGAGAGTAACATCAAAGAAAAACCTTAAATAGAGAAAAAAGGGCGGACTTCCGCTTATGGCGTCTGCCTGAGCAGAAGCAGGTCTCTGAGCTCCGATCCCTTGTGCTATACTTTGCACTTCCATTCTGCCTATTCGACCTTCGACTAACTGTTCTTACTCAACTACGGCTGCTTGTTAAGTTTGTTAACAGAAATGCCAAATACAAGGAATCAAAATAGAAACTTCCAACAACGTGACGAAAACGACGACGAAGGTAGCATGAAACTCTCCTCGGCAGATGGCGAGCTGCACTCGGCGGACGCTGAAGCGGAGCAACAGGATGGCGCCAGCATTTTAGCTGCTATTCATTTAATGAAAGTAGACATCTCTGTGCAACTCAAGGAGCTCGCTTCTTCCAAACAAGAGATAAAAGATTCAATTAACGTCTTCTCCGAGAGACTGACTGCAGCGGAGTCCCGCATCGGTGAAGCTGAGGATGACATTACAGCGCTAACAGGCAAAGAAAAACAGCTGGAAAAGAAAGTTCAAGAGCTCACGCTAAAACTTGATGACCTCGAGAATAGAAGCCGACGATCGAACCTACGGCTGATTGGCTTGCCCGAGAAAAGTGAAGGAGGAGATGCGGCTGCATTTCTTCAGGCCTGGCTACCCGAGGTCCTCGGACCAGACAAGCTTCCGAGCCCGGTCGTTATTGAACGTGCCCACTGCCTGCCCGGCCGCCAGGACCCGGGCGGACCCCCGCGCGCTCTCATCATGAAGTTTCTTAAAGGGGCTGTATCCTGCTTTTTTAGCTAGTCCAAACCCTAGAAATGGCATTTTGTGTGAAATAAAAGATTTTCTGGGGCTAATTCTGAAACCCGGAAGAGAAACCGCTCCATTTCACTGAAGTCCCGCCTCTCCCCCTGTGGACTTTGACTGACAGCTACTTCACCCAATCAGTGCTTCAAAACAAATACGCTAGCTAGCTTTAGCTCTTTAGCTCTAGCTTCTCCACACGCAAAAACATCTTTTCCTGTCAGAAACTCACCAAGCGCAGACCCTTCAGACCCTTCAGACTCTTCAGACCCTCCAGACCCTTCAGACTCTTCAGACCCTTCAGACCCTTCAGACCCTCCAGACCCTTCAGACCCTCCAGACCCTTCAGACCCTTCAGACTCTTCAGACCCTTCAGACCCTCCAGACCCTTCAGACCCTTCAGACTCTTCAGACCCTTCAGACCCTCCAGACCCTTCAGACCCTTCAGACTCTTCAGACCCTTCAGACTCTTCAGACCCTCCAGACCCTTCAGACCCTCCAGACCCTTCAGACCCTTCAGACCCTTCAGACCCTTCAGACTCTTCAGACCCTCCAGACCCTCCAGACCCTCCAGACCCTTCAGACTCTTCATACTCTTCAGACCCTCCAGACCCTCCAGACCCTCCAGACCCTTCAGACTCTTCATACTCTTCAGACCCTTCAGACCCTTCAGACCCTCCAGACCCTTCAGACTCTTCAGACCCTCCAGACCCTCCAGACCCTTCAGACTCTTCAGACCCTTCAGACCCTCCAGACCCTTCAGACTCTTCAGACCCTCCAGACCCTCCAGACCCTTCAGACTCTTCAGACCCTTCAGACCCTCCAGACCCTTCAGACCCTTCAGACCCTTCAGACTCTTCAGACCCTCCAGACCCTTCAGACCCTTCAGACCCTTCAGACCCTTCATACTCTTCAGACCCTCCAGACCCTCCAGACCCTCCAGACCCTTCAGACTCTTCATACTCTTCAGACCCTTCAGACCCTTCAGACCCTCCAGACCCTTCAGACTCTTCAGACCCTCCAGACCCTCCAGACCCTCCAGACCCTTCAGACTCTTCATACTCTTCAGACCCTTCAGACCCTCCAGACCCTTCAGACTCTTCAGACCCTCCAGACCCTCCAGACCCTCCAGACCCTTCAGACTCTTCAGACCCTTCAGACTCTTCAGACCCTTCAGACCCTCCAGACTCTTGCTCTTGCTTGACTGTTGCTTTCAGACGATGGTCAAAGTTTATCCTCGAAATCGGAGTTACAAAAAGCAGCAACGCTGATTGCCGAGGGCCTGGGGGGGGGGCTCAGGGGAGCCGTCTTCACAGTGTGACGTGAGCGTGGGAAAACAGAGCGTTTTCACGGTGGGAGGGGCTGCCTCTCTGAGCAGCACAAACACTAGGAAAGCTTAAATACGCAGGCACAAAGGAAAAAAACGCTTTGGGGTGTTTTAGGTGAGTACATAACTCATTTGACATATTAATATCATGCTTATTCACTGTTTTTATTTTTACCAATTAATGTAACATCTTGAAGCCTCTGAGGCAGCTGTTGTTGTGATACTGGGCTATACAAAAATAAATTGAAATTGAACTGATAACTATATAACAAGGTTAAAACATACAAAAAGTGAATTTTGCATGATACAGCCCCTTTAACTATGAAGATAAAGTGAGAGTAATGAGAGCAGCTCGACAGAAAGGAAAAGTGATGTCCCGGGAGCGCCAGACCATGTTCCTTTCAGCTCTATCCGTGGAGGTACAGAAACAACGACGGCAGTTCAACGATGTGAAGCGGAAACTCCACAAGTTGAAATTGGACTTTGGACTTATATTTCCAGCGAAGATGAGGATCATGCACAAAGGGAGCCGACACCTGTTCCACACACTGGAGGAGGTGGAAGCTTTCATTCAGCGGCATCACCAGGAAAACGATGGGTAAAAAACGGCCAGCGTTACTACTGCAGGGTATGTGCTAGATCGCCACACTTAACACATTTATACTATGCAAGCGTGGCAAATGAATATTCCCACAAGATTTAACTGTTGGGCTTATTATAAACGGGTTTCACATTAGCACAGCTGACACGAAGGGAGATGGGTGATCACCGTTAGTCACAGGGAGGGAGTGATGGACCGAGTTTAGGTGGATTGTTTTTGGTTATAAAAAAAAATATATATTCTTTTTTCATTGCTGCTTTTAAAGGATCAATGATGTTAACCAAGTTGTCACAAGAGGGGAGGGTTTTCAATGTAGTCAGAACTGAAGATGAGGGAAGGATACTTGTTCTGTGTTGTTATGAAGGTTCTGTTATGTGTTGTTATATGGGGTTTATTGTTGTTAGTGTAACTTGGAGGTCCATGTTCTCACAGACAGGCAAAGTACTTTTATCAGAACCATTCCATAATATCTCTGTTTATATATGAGTAAGAATTTAGACCTTGAGATTATCTCCTGGAATGTCAGAGGTTTGCGTAAGTTAGTTAAAGTAAAGCAAGTAATGAATAGGATTAAATAGTTTCATCCAAAAATGGTCTTCCTACAAGAAACACACTTGCTTTCAGATGAAACTGGTCGTTTAAAGAGTAGATGGCGGGGCCAGGTAATCACCTGCGCTTTCTCATCACATGCCAGGGGTACCACAGTGCTTATGAATCAGGACTTGATTCTTGTGAATTTATTTGGCCCAAATGATGACGATCCAAATTTCTACAACAATTTATTTCTATTGACTTCTTCTCTTAGTGGAGCCATAATGATTGGCGGTGATTTTAACTGCACGCCTGATCCAAAACTTGATCACTCTTCCGGTAAAGATCCGACTCATGCAAGAAGCCGTAAAATTATCCACCAATTTATGCAGGATCTTAATCTTATTGATATTTGGAGAGTAGAAAATCCCACAAAGAAAGAACATTACTGTTTTTCAGCTACACATAATACTTACAGTCGCATAGATTACTTTATTGTATCCAAAATCACTCGCTCAAAATATTAGTAATTTTGCATACAAGAGTATTATTGCGCCTAAAACCACATTGGTTACACAATCCCAAATTCCTTGATTATGTTGGACAAAATATTGATGATTATTTTTTTAATTGAACACTACAGAAACGACTGCTCAATAAGATGGGAAGCTTTCAAAGCCTTTATTAGGGGACAAATGATGGGATGAACAAGAAATAAATCTAATAAAAATTATCTGGAGATGCTGCAGCTAGAAAGAGATATAAAGGAACTTGAAATTGAAGTAACTGGTGGTAATAGCAAGGAAAAACAGCAGAACTAACAATCCTGAAAGCAAAGTACAATAATACTTATCCAGCAATAAAGCCCTGGCAGGTTTGACAAGATTAAAACAGACCTATGATCAGGGAGAGAAGGCAGGGGAGCTACTTTCATGGCGATTAAAAACACAACAAAATGACAGAACTATTTACTGAGATGGATACTTCTGAGGGGGGCAAAACATTAGATCCTCAAATTAGTAATCCACTTTTTGAAACTTATTATGCACAGTTATATTTAGCAGAGTGTTCAGCTACTGATAATTCTTTTTCAATTTTTTTAGTCAGTTAGCTCTCCCATCTCTAAGTGAGGAGGCTAAAGCTGATTTAGATTCCCCCATAACAACAGCTGAAATATCTGAAGCAATTGACAAATTAAAAGGGGGTAAGGCCCCTGGTCCAGACGGGTTGCCAACTGACGTCTACAAAATGTTTAAAAACAAGTTGTTAACACCTCTATTAGATATGTTTGTAGAGAGCTTTGACTCTGGTAAACGTCCACCCTCTTTATGTAATGCACTCGTTATTTTGATACTAAAACCCGGAAAACCAGCGACGAAATGTGAATCTTACCGATCAATTTCTTTAATTAATTCTGACGCTAAAATTCTCGCTAAAATACTCGTACGAATGCTGGAGAAATACTTGGCTTTTCTCTCTGATCCAGACCAAAATGGGTTTGTTAAGGGACGTCAAGCCTTTCACTGTGTTCGCAGGGTCCTTAATATTATATATACCAAGACAGAACATCTAGATACAGCAATATTGTCATTAGACGCAGAAAAAGCATTTGACCGAGTTGAACATCCATATCTCCATGAGGTACTCACCCGATTTGGCTTCGGCCATAATTTTTGCAAGTGGATCAAAGTTTTATACAACAATTCTGTTGCATCTGTGTTAACAAATGATATCATATCCAAACCTTTCAATCTTCCAAGAGGTACACGCCAAGGCTGTCTCCTCTCACCCTTTCTGTTTGTGTTAGCAATCTTTCCGGAATTACAATAAATGAAATTGAGAACAAAATAGGCATGTTCGCGGATGATATTGTTATTTTTATATCCCACCTACAAAAATCATTTCATTACTTGCTTGACATTATTGGCTCTTTTAGGAAAATCTCTGGTTACAAAATTAATGAATCAAAATGTACTATCCTCTTTCTTAGGGATTCTGAAAGAATAAATCCACCAATTCAAACAACATTCAAAATAGTTAAGGACAATTTTACTTATCTCGGTATAAGAATCACTCCTAAAATCGACGATTTAGTGGAGTCAAATTATCATCCAGTCATAAAATCAGTTTCAGAATCCATTACCAGATGATCGACATTACCTATTTCCATGATAGGGCGGATTAATATACTTAAAATGAATGTTCTTCCGAAATTTCTTTACCTCTTCCAGTCTGTTCCCCTTAGTCCTCCTGCTAATTTTTTTTCAAAAATGAGAGGCATGTTTAATAATTTTGTTTGGAACAACAGACGGGCTAGACTTCGTTTATCTTTGCTGTATCTTCCTTATGACAGAGGAGGGCTGAAAATCCCAAACCTTCTGTGGTACTATTTACCTGTATTGTCTCAGTTCACACCAATCTGGGGCAACAGTAATTTTTCCCCAGGTAAAAAAGATCCAGGCTTCAGAATATGGGCAAACAAAGGCCATAGTAGAATAGTAGACTTATTTGACAAAAAAAATTTCATGTCTTTTGAAGAACTGAAACAAAGATTTAAGGCTCTAACTTCGTAGACTGCGCCGAGTCCGCCCGCTGTCAGCGGAGCGCAAAGTGCGCCGTCGGCGGATAAAGTCAACGGGGCGTGTCCAGAAAATTGTCCTAATTTCGTGAACCCGGCGCAGTCACGCCTCCATCCCGCCCATCGGCGCAGGTGGGGCAAGAGGGAGGAGAGAAAGTGGGTTTAACCCAGCTGAGCATAATTTGACCAATCAAATGAACACCTCTCCTTTTTTCAAATGCACTGCAGCAAAGGACACTGCTTCATTAACATGATGAAATACATTTTATTTCCTGGCCTCAATACTAAACCATAGTGGAGCAACAATGTATATGACTGTATTTTGAAATAAATAATCTCTTGAAGAGCTTGGGGAGCCAGACAAATGAAATAAAAATGCAGACACCCTGCATTTAGAGGCTACATAAAGACTTTGTGGGGAAGGGGAAAATCTGTTTTTATTTGTGTGCATCATAACTCTTAAAGATACATTTGGGAAAGCACAAAGAATTACAGCTGTCTGTGTCCCAATCACTCAGCAGCTGCACAGCGAAGCTGGATGAGTTTAGGACTGCTGGTTCTGCTGTCATCCAGATCAATGTCCTCTGAAATGATTCCCTGTAATTCCTATCACACACATGGCATTCCGGCCATCCCAGACGAAGGATAATCAATTATGAGAGAATGGTGGCGACATCTGCTACCTGCTCTGTCCTCCGCTCTGCTTCACGTGTTGCCAGCATTCTTACACCCCTCCAAAGGCCGCTATGGTCAGCCAGACTGTCATACATATGCAGTGTTTTTTGCACAGGAGCACAACAGGTTGCTTTTCTGTAATCTAATGTATTAGAAATTAAGATAAAGAAACAAAATATTAAGTCAAGAGGATCAGCAAAACTTTTAATGCCTCATATCTGCTTTATTAATGCCTCAAATCAGGTTTTAAAATTTATTGAACTTTTTACGGTGCGCATTTGCGCAGCGTCACCTCTCACACTCCGCGCACTCGTTTCCCTGATACACACGCACACACACAAAACAGTTGTATTATTAACCGTCAATAATAATCAAGAACATATTAAAATTAGTAAAATAAGTCTCCCCGCCTGCGCACCAGGACGGATACCTTCCCACACGGTCCGTCCTCACCCTGCTCATTTGATTCTGGGACTGCAGGCCCCACAGGACAAATTCAGAAAATATGTTCGTTCTAAAATTAATTTTTAGAAACGAAAAACACATGGTTTGCTGTACTTTGATGGAGGATATAATATTTTACCTGAATCTGTAATTGGCACCTCTGGAGATGCTGCAGTGCTCCTGCTGTCAGTACCGTGTTCACTGTTGTGTTGAGATTTATTACATTAGTTTATTTTTATTTTTTTTACACCATTTTATGTTGTTATTATTTAGTTGTAAACTGACAGTAGCCTACAGTAATTCTCTATACCTGGAGGTGACGCGTGAGCGCTTTCATGCGCCACTGCAGGTTCTGCGCTGGACTGTACAGCAGCTGGAGGTCGATCCGGCGTTTTTGGGGCAGGATTACATTTTTTTCGCTGTTTGGTGCGTGCCTGTTCTGACTCTGATTCAGAACGTTCCTCCCCTTCACTCCAGTCAAGATCGCTGGTGTCCGACACGTCTCCGCCATCCGATTCCCCCTCACTGACCCCCTGATCAAAAAAAAAAAAAAAGATACATCAATTCAGATCATGGTTCCAAGAAGGAGTCGTGATTAGAAGTGAGAAACCAAAAAAAAAAGCCAACCTGCACAAACATAGCAAAAACACATGAGACAAATTGCTATCAAACTAGCGGATCAGTGGTTGCTGCCTTCACTGGCGCTACACACCATCACAACCAGTCGTCAGCAGAAGAGAGGGGAGGAGACGTTGAGAGTAGGGGAGGGGGGGTGTGTGCGAGTGTGTGCTCTATCAGTTCGTCAGTCCGTGTATGTGTGTGTGGTTGTGGTTGGCCCGTCCTCTCTGCGCTCCAGCTGGTGGCCTCCGTTGCCATGGGGATGTCCTCCAAGGAAGCAGTCCAGAAAGGGGAGGGTGATTCCAGGGGATCAGTTGTGGGAGATAGGGAGCGACCTCGTGTCCTTATCCTCTTCTGGGAGATGTTTGAATTCCAAGGGGCGCCAGATTCAGTCCGAAGGTTTCTTGGTGTCTTGTTTGGGTCGGAAGAAGTCGTTGTGACCTTCCCGTTATCGCTGGTGCTCAACCGTCTCAGACAGGAGCTGAGTTTAACCCTCTCGTGATGAAATCCATCTTGCGTCTCAGATCGTCCACAATTCCAGCAACAATGTCCATTTTTCGAGAGAGTTCGCAAATTCGGTCAGCCTCAGCTTTTGCCCGTTGATTTGAAAAGACCGTCCACCCTTGGACGTCTTTTGTGGTGGCGGTCTTCTTAGTCTTCCAGAGGATCAGACCACAGCCCAGGCCAATCAGCAGCAGACCGATCATCATAAATCCGAAAATGTAAACATCTTCTGTATCCTCTACGGACAGGGGAGCTAGACATATGAGGGATCTCCATTGACCACGGGACTCCATCACATACCCAGCATGCCGAGTTCCGTCAGGGCAGACAGGCTTCCCCACTCCTGCACTTCTTTGGGAGAAAATCGTATCAATTGCGTTGAGAGACCAGCTGATCAATTCCACGGTTGAGATGTTTGATTCTTTGAAGAAAATCAAGTCAAGTGGTTGCTCTAGTCAAAAAAAGACGAGACAGAGTGCTGAGCAGAGACAATAGGGAGGGAGAGAAAAATCAGAAGCGATAGGAAAAGCGTCCGCCTCCTCCAAGAGCCAGCGCTAAATAAATGACCCTATTTCAACAGGCAGAGAAACTGTAAAATCTGTAGGAGGGTCCAACAATAACCATGTCCATCATTGCAATACATCAGCTCCATTGCTCAGTATGATGTATCATGCATCAACATGCATCAATTTCACAAAAAAACACTAAGGTTTCGATGCTAGAAGAAGCTAACTTTTAAGGGCAAGGGAAATGGCCAATCGACTGTCAACACTGTTGAAAGATAAGGCTTTTTCAAAGGAATGTTTTAACTGGTTATAATAATTTTTTTTATGCGGACAAAATTGAAGCGAGTTTCTCTGTTTTTTAACTGCATTAAAGTGTTTCAGTGGAATGACATATGCTTTTCACTTCACGATCTGAACCAAAAACAGCAGTCTTTTATTTTATAACGTTCATGTCTCATATCGATTCAGTACAGCTTGCCTGTGGATTTAGCATTTTCATTCAAGTCCAGATCGAAAACAGAGAGTTTATAAAATGTGTTGCAAATTGGACTATTCTCTGTAACATATACAGGACTGTCTCAGAAAATTAGAATATTGTGATAAAGTTCTTTATTTTCTGAAATGCAATTAAAAAAACAAAAATGTCATACATTCTGGATTCACTACAAATCAACTGAAATATTTCAAGCCTTTTATTATTTTAATATTGCTGATTATGGCTTACAGCTTAAGAAAACTCAAAAATCCTATCTCAAAATATTAGAATATCATGAAAAAGTATACTAGAAGGCTATTTAACTAATCACTTGAATCGTCTAAATAACTCGAAACACCTGCAAGTGTTTCCTGAGCCTTGAAAAACACTCGGCTTGGTTCAGTAAACTAAATCACAAGTATGGGGAAGACTGCTGCTCTGACTGCTGTCCAGAGGACCATCATTGACACCCTCCATCAGGAGGGTAAGACACAAAAAGACACAAAAAGAAAAAGACAGTTTGTTAGTCCATTATTACCTCCATCCTTAGCAGGGATGGTCACCATCGTGCAAACTGTGCCAATGTCAGAGTTTTCTTTCACAGACTCATAAGTGATGATACTGATATTTGAGGTGCATTGTCGTTAACATCAATGACTTCAACTCAAACTATGCTATCTGCACTACGAGGAGGAGTGCCCTCGTCCTGAGCTTGCCCGTTCTTCCTCGTAATCAATGTTGCGCTTTACTGTAAATTCTCGAGTGATATCATTCAGAGTAAATTTTTCAACGTGGCTTTCAAGTCCTCTCTCTGTCAATGAATTTACAGCCTGGCCATTAACCCCATCATCCAAATCAGTAGCCGCCAGTCTTAATGAAGTCGCCCCAATATCTGCATTTTTGACTACTTGGACCTTACAGAGAGATTTACTGAACAGAGGCGAAGTGTCATTCACGTCCAGAACATTAACACATACTGCACTTGTCAAGTCCCCATTTTGGGAGGTTTTCCTCCATCAAAGGCAGTCACTGTGCTCAATGACAACCTGTTTTTCATGATCTGATGGTTTTTGTAGCCCTAATTCAGTGGACACTCGCCTGTTGGTGTTCTGCACATCCAAAGAAAAATAATCATTCTGGTTCATTTTGTAAGTCTTGACTGAATTAGTGCTTATCTCTGCATTGTGTGCTATCAGCAGTGGATGCCTTTCGCCGGCAAATGAAGACTCAGACATATCCACTATTGTTTGTTCTTCTAGAAGAATTGGGGTGTTATCATTTATATCATTGACAAGAATCTCCATTCGATGGAGACTTCAGGGACTGCTCAACACGGCCTCTAAATTTAAAGAGCACTTTACCGTGTTCGGAAAAAATCTCCTCCTGATCAATCCTGTCGTGAACAAAAATAACTTCGGTTTCATCGTTTAGGTTAAAGTACTGTGTTTTACAGACGGATGTCATCTCAAGACCTGCTGGTTGGATTTGCTGAGCACTGAGATTCAGATCCTTGGCGACATTTCCCACAGCTGTGCCTTTGTCCGACTCCTCGGACAGAGAATACGATATTTGAGCCACAGACAGATTGCATGAACAAAGAAGAGAGACGAACAAATTCCAGAAATGGTCCCAATGTCTCCAAGAAGCCATTGCTCTTACAACAAGGGTGACAAATCCCAATTTGTGCCTCCTGGCTTATCCAGTAAAGAATAAAATATTTAATTTATCCATTCTCTCGAGAGGTCCTGGCCCTCTTCATCTGTCCCAGCTTTCACGAAGCATTGCCAGAAAATGACGGGTCTGTTTGTCTGAAGTAGAGGAGGAGTTCTGCATGCTCATGGCATTTTATTTTATTTTTTTGCATGGTCTTGAGCGACATCTAGTGACTTTTTAATGCGAAGAAAAGCTGCTCAGTATACAACTGTTAATCGACAACAACAAAATAACCATGCTGAACAATCCAACAACATGCAACCAGGCTGATCAACTACCAAATCACAGGTGAGTCTACTGCGTTGGAAAAATTACTGATATGTAATCTATACAATCCAATCTGTTCAGTATAGCAGTACATTGAAATATATAATAACATTGAAAATGTAGATCTGGGTAGAGACTGTTATGCTTATGCCTCAGAACACTACCACTGAACACAGAAACACAATAACAGCGCTGGGTAAAAGAATGAAAACAAGCCTCTTTCAGAACCATGGACAGCGATCCAACACTAACTCCTGTTTGAGAGGGTTTCCTAATGTATCTGCAAAACATCCAAGAATTGCCATATTTATACTAACCGTAAATTTTGTACTGTGATCAACAAAATAAACGCAAAAGTAACGCACAAAGGGTCAATATAATATTACAATCAAAGTACATTTTGCTCGAAGAACACACTTTGAGCAAAGGATTTTCAGAACAAGTTTTTTTTTTGGTTAGTTTGTTTTTTGCAGCATAAACTATTAATACTGACCTTAAATAAAAACAATCAAATATGTTTGTGTTTCAGGAAAGTTTTGCATTCAGATGACATGTTTTCAAAATGACTGAAACTCCAGAAACACTGAAAATGAAGGAGGATGAGCCAATAGTAGGAGCTACAACAGTTAAACAGTCCGACGTAAACATTTCAGTGGTTCTTGTTCTTCATGTGTGTCCAGTCAGTGTCTGATGTAGAAAAGCCTCTGCATGTGAGGCACATGATGCTGTGCTGGAGGACGTGTGTGTTTTGTTGCCAAAGCCCTGTTAAATCAAAGAAAGAACAGCACAAACAGCACCCTGAAGTCTTGATATTGGCTGTGATGTACAGAGAAACGATGCACTCTGGAAGAAGTTTATAGAGCTCCATTTCATCAGCCACTGACATGTAAACAAACCACCAAAGCACAACAGAAGCTACCATTTTAGGTTCAAAACATGTAAACTGATCAGTTGATCAGCCCATCACAAGACATTCACTTTAAGTTAAAAATGGGCCTGATAGTTCAAGACCTTATTGAAAGAGTTCTCACTTTAAATACAGTCAGAGACTTTTTTTTTTTAATATCTAAAGTCCATTTGAAAACAAATCACAAAACAACATTGCCAGGCTGGTCAGTTTGAAATCAAAAGTTTTGTTGTTAAATATTTTTGTGCACTTTTGGATCTGTGCTCCTCCGGATGGAGCATTACAACTGTTCTCTGTGAACCCGATCAGTTTCCTGAACAGACAGAAAGACCAAGAAGTCTGAGGTTTGATGCTTTGTGCTTGTGTCTCCCCCTCCCTGAACCAGGGTTTGATTCCCTGACTACGATCTATCTGCCTGGTCCTCTGCTCTCTTTCTATCTCTGAACCCCAACAGCAGGAAGTCTCCTTAGAATCTGGTTCTACAGGACGTCTCCTCTGAGTCTGGTTCTACAGGAAGTCTCCTCTGAGTCTGGTTCTACAGGAAGTCTCCTCTGAGTCTGGTTCTACAGGAAGTCTCCTCTGGGTCTGGTTCTACAGGAAGTCTCCTCTGAGTCTGGTTCTACAGGAAGTCTGCTCTGAGTCTGGTTCTACAGGAAGTCTCCTCTGAGTCTGGTTCTACAGGAAGTCTCCTCTGAGTCTGGTTCTACAGGAAGTCTCCTCTGAGTCTGGTTCTACAGGAAGTCTCCTCTGAGTCTGGTTCTACAGGAAGTCTCCTCTGGGTCTGGTTCTACAGGAAGTCTCCTCTGAGTCTGGTTCTACAGGAAGTCTCCTCTGAGTCTGGTTCTACAGGAAGTCTCCTCAGTGTCTGGTTCTACAGGAAGTCTCCTCTGAGTCTGGTTCTACAGGAAGTCTCCTCTGAGTCTGGTTCTGCAGGGTTCTCCTCCTCTGAGTCTGGTTCTACAGGAAGTCTCCTCTGAGTCTGGTTCTACAGGAAGTCTCCTCTGAGTCTGGTTCTACAGGAAGTCTCCTCTGAGTCTGGTTCTACAGGAAGTCTCCTCTGGGTCTGGTTCTACAGGAAGTCTCCTCTGGGTCTGGTTCTACAGGAAGTCTCCTCTGAGTCTGGTTCTACAGGAAGTCTCCTCTGAGTCTGGTTCTACAGGAAGTCTCCTCTGGGTCTGGTTCTACAGGAAGTCTCCTCTGGGTCTGGTTCTACAGGAAGTCTCCTCTGGGTCTGGTTCTACAGGAAGTCTCCTCTGGGTCTGGTTCTACAGGAAGTCTCCTCTGAGTCTGGTTCTACAGGAAGTCTCCTCTGAGTCTGGTTCTACAGGAAGTCTCCTCTGAGTCTGGTTCTACAGGAAGTCTCCTCTGGGTCTGGTTCTACAGGAAGTCTCCTCTGGGTCTGGTTCTACAGGAAGTCTCCTCTGAGTCTGGTTCTACAGGAAGTCTCCTCTGGGTCTGGTTCTACAGGAAGTCTCCTCTGAGTCTGGTTCTACAGGAAGTCTCCTCTGGGTCTGGTTCTACAGGAAGTCTCCTCTGAGTCTGGTTCTACAGGAAGTCTCCTCTGGGTCTGGTTCTACAGGAAGTCTCCTCTGAGTCTGGTTCTACAGGAAGTCTCCTCTGGGTCTGGTTCTACAGGAAGTCTCCTCTGGGTCTGGTTCTACAGGAAGTCTCCTCAGTGTCTGGTTCTACAGGAAGTCTCCTCTGGGTCTGGTTCTACAGGAAGTCTCTTCTGAGTCTGGTTCTGCAGGTTTCTTCAGATTAAAGGGAGTTTTTCCTTTCTGCTGTTTCCTCTACAAGCTCTTTTGGAATTTTGGGGTTTTTCTCTGTGAAAAAGTCTCGATGGGACTGTGTCGTATTTGGAACTGTATAAATAAAATGGGATTGAATTTAGGGGAGCAAATTACTTGGATTACTCAGCAAATTAAACAGAAAAGTTTATTTTTGTGTTTGATGGTGAAGCAGTCACATTATGTCTCAATACTTTCTGTCTAATGGGCTCATGGATCAAGCATGTTGGTGCCCAGTTTTGTTCAAAATCCCTCAGTTCCCCACTATCACTACTCTCATAAGTACTTTGTGTTATGGTGTAGTTTCTTTTCTCATTGGCAGATGCTGAAATACAACAAAGTAAACACATTTCATTAAAAAAAAAAAAATGAAATGTAATCGTTGAGGTAACGATATAAATAGAAGATATTCAATGAAAACCATTCCAAATGATATGCCAACGGCAGGACTTCCTGACAACATTAATTACCCTGACAGCTTGCAGGTAAACAGTCAAAAGGCAAGAACAGATCTTCTGAAGGCATGTTTCACATCCCAGCATAGAGGCATCTGAACACAGTGAAGCCTGATCAATATTTCAGGAGTCAGACAGCAAGACTACCTCAAATGCACATGGATGCAGAATCAGCTGGAAAACTATAGGAGAAACAGATAATAAAATATGCTGCTTCAGTCCACAAGCAAACACACACACACACACACACACACACACACACACACACACACACACACACACACACACACACACACACACACACAAACAAACCAAAAGGCTTCATTTATCTGTGAGTCTTTTTTAGCCACAGTCAAGTAAACCCAGTGTCCACGAACTGCTTGGTTCAAATATGCCTCATACCTTTTAAATTATCTGACACCAGAGGGAACTTTCCAGGAGAAAACACAATGCCTCCAGCACACTGACCTCCCGGAGACGAGGACACACCACCGCTCACCCCTTCATATCGGATGAAAGCCTGAATCCTGAACATCTGAGGAGTAAAGAGGGGAAGCGGTTCGAGCTTGTCTGAAATACAGTGTGGATAAATCCTGCAGAAAATCAAGAATAATGGATTGATGCATGCGTTTCTCAATGTGAAACTTGAAACCTAAAGACTTTCATCATCTGCGTTACAACAGAGGAGAAGATTTGCCACAATCTAATGAAAAATACAACAAAGGAAACCTTGAACTGTTGAACGGCGATGAAAGAGAAAACATTTCACTTTCAAAACCTACAGTCTCCACTTAAAGAGGGCCGTTAAAAGAACTGATGCAACCCGGTGCTGAACAGGCCCCGTCCCAGCTTTTTAAAATGCCATCAAGTCCTAAATCAGACTTGAAATACAGCATCTTCCATCAGCAGCTTGAACATTTACAGGTTGGAGACCGAGATTCAGGGCTGCCCAATTTATGCCTATTTCACTGTAAGCTTTTCTAATGCAAGCAACCAGATGAGAATGTCAAACTTCCACTAGTTTATGAATTGCTGAAGTGTCTTTTGTTGTTGTAAGAGAGAGAAGTGTCACAGAGTGCATGTGGCTCGAGTTCAACTAGTCCTTTTAGTAACTGTGTCAACAGAGGCGTCCTGCCATGATCTATGACCCGGTAGGGTTCGCAGCAGACACCATTCCCTTCCCATCACGGACTCCGCCCATATTGATGGCTGCTGAAGGCTCCAGACGCTCGTCTGGGGCGCAAAGCGAGCCCGGACCGGTCCTCAATACCACTGCAGTCCAAAACTGCAACAGCTGTCAAGATTTGACTGGTCATTAAATGAGGAGTATGAAGAGTGACTGGAGGTCAGGTGGGGTCCAACATCAAACACATGAGATCAGAACTTCCCTGAAAACAAACCCTGAGCAGCACCGGTCCAGAACTCCACGTTTCTTCAACATGGTACAAGAACCACAACCAAACATGGTTGATTTATGGAGGTTCTGCTAATGAAGCATTTACTCCGGCCGTGATGTTCCGGCACAGTAGCAACGTTTCAGAGAAGTTGTATTTTAGCCTTTCTGGTGTAAGACGGTTTTCAAAAAGTTCCACCTTGGGAGCTGTTTTCACAAAGTTTTCATAGACTCAGAGCTCCACTACATCTATTTTGTCAGACGGTGTGGATCCCTGGCCACATTTTGGTCTCCAGCTTTCTGTTAACCAAGTCAAAGCTCTGAATCGCTCTGGATTTATGTCTTCACACGTTTTCCTTCTCTCTCTCTCCTGCTGCTGTTTTGAACACGACCCCCCCCCACTTCCCCTCCGTTTTGCTCCAAACTGCCACTCACTTTATTCCGTCCTCTCAGGACCTCTACGAGGAAGCGTGAAGCCGGTGTCCTCATGTCCTTCCATATTCATGAAGTGTTTGCTGGACTCTGGAGCTCCTCGCTATAATGCACACGTCCTTTATGCTTCCTTTAAACGGCATGGAAAGAGCAGCAGCCAGGGTTAAAAAGATGAACACACTGTGTGTGTGTGTGTGTGTGTGTGTGTGTGTGTGTGTGTGTGTTTGTCTCTGTGTGTGTGTGTGTGTGTGTGTGTGTGTGTGTGTGTACCCATTACACTGAAAGCTTCCCTCCACATGATTCACCACAGTACTAATGATATTTAACCTGCCTGCCATTTTCAAAATGGGGTCTGCTTGTAAAAATACCCCATGGATGGCCCCGTCAGTGTGTCCTGCACACACACACACACACACACACACACACACACACACACACACACACACACACACACACACACACACACACACACACTTGGGTCTCGTGTGCTACTTCACCCTCGCTGCTTTTATCATTAACTCCAGCCTCCATGAGCCGCAGGGCGAGGGCAGTTCATTCATTAGTTTCCCTTTTTAACATTATTAGCCGTTTTTCACCGCCACGCCATTCTTTGCCCCATAGATCTGCCGTCCGCCGTCACATTCATAATTTACCCCTCAGCTTCACGCTGGTCAGTGTTAAATATGATAAGCTCCTGCAGAGCAAGGCTTTCATCACCCGAGCGGCTTTCAAGAGTTCACATTCTTGTCTTTGATTTTCTGAAACGGTAATCCTGACGAGGCTGCGGGAAAAAATGGCCTTTTAATGTTTCTGTGTTCTCTGGTCGCAGTGAAAATATCTTCGGTTCAATTAAGGGCTTGAAATCCTTCTGGAGTGGAATGTTCCACTTTTGCATCCTCTTACAATCAGTAAACAAGCCTGAGAATAACCAGTGGCTCCTTTCTGTGTTTTTGGTTCAGGAAAGTTTTGCGTTTACACAGCAACATTTTAAAAACTGTTCACATTGAAATGCTGAAAGCGGTGTAGTTAACATGCCAGACCACAGGTTGGCGCTGTAGTTTGGTTTTTTGCGATAAAACCACACACACACACACACACACACACACACACACACACACACACACACAGAATGATATGCTATAACTATGGGAGCAGCTTTTCACAAAAGATGCATTTTCCATCGTTTATAAAGGAGACATCCCAAACGTTATATCTTAACCCTTCTCTCATCCCATTAGCTGGAACTCAGGAGGGTTAATCTGTCATTTCAAACCATCAAGCCAGTGAAAAGAGGGTTACATTTCTAACAAGTTGGTAACAATCACATCACTGGTGCTGAGCCACAAGGAAAAAGAAAGAAAGAAAGAATGAGTTTATAAATATTACAATGTAAGACTGGCAGAGCATGACGGGTCCTCTGTTTGTTCGGGCCGATGGCTTTCAGCACATTAGCTCCGCCATCATGAAACACCTGTTCATCCTCATCCAGATGTCACACCTGAGGAAACTGATGTTTGATTTGCATCTGATTTGCTGCAGTTGATTTTCCCTTCGGTGAATTTTGTTTTTCTTGAACTCACTCGTGTGTCAGCGTGTCGACTCTCCCTCCTACGAAGCCATTTCTGACTGTACACCATCTTTACTAATGCAAATCCGTCTTGATGAGAGGATGCACTAACGAAACGATCACATGGCAGCAGCCTGATGCATTGTTCTGCAGGTCAACTGATCGAATATCCAAAGAAAAACAAGTCATTTCAGGGACAAGATGTGAATGTGGTCCTATCAGTCCTGCTTTCTATGACCAAACTTGTGCTGGTTCTGAAAAACATGACAGATTTAATTTTTTTGTCCAGACTTTTGTCGCTGGCTGCAGCGCTGTATGAACTCAGGCTTTGGGATCACGATGCTCGCAGTAGGTTTTCCTGCAGGCCCAACATGAAAAGTACTTCATTTTCAACCTTTTCTGTTCTTTTGTTTTCAAAACGTTGCTCTGCAGACGTGGAACTTTTCTGAATTGAAAAGGTAAAAACAATAAGCTTTGAGTTGAAACGTTGGGTAAACGGAGCCTCAGAGTGTCCCGGATGTTGACTCTTCATGTGGATTGTTGTTGCAGGATTAGAAGTATGTACTTGCAGTGCTAATGTATGTTCTGTTCCTCAACATATTCAACAAGCGTTCACTATTTTAAAAACCTGTCGATAAATGTCAATGACAAGCAGGAATCCTAATTCAACGTGATTCCCCTGAACTATTGAAAAGCACATCTTTACAGCTCAAAGCAAATCTTGATCTGACCCGATGATCATCCAGTTCTACGCCCACTCTATACAGCTGTGAGTTTCCACAACTCTGGGTTTCATCAGTGATTTGGGAGTATGTTCGGGTTTCTTTTGATGACACCAGATATTAGATTCTGCTCTGCGACGCCTCCCAGTCGGTCATGTTCACTGTTATTGATCCGACTCCCCATATAGCAGATAAGTACTTACGTGAATCATCACGAGGTGAGTGTTATTACCCTTTAAGCCAGAGACTCAGGCAAAATCTTGCACTATCTGTCTCCATCCATAAAGCTGGAATCCAAGCAGAGAGAGCGATTTGTCATCAAGGACAGCAATCGGCCAAATGAAGGCTTTCACAGCCAGTCGATATATGAGCTTTGAGATGGGAAATCGATGTGAGATCTCCAGATTAGTCTCTCTGGTTCTGTCCATGGTAGGTGTCCAAACAGCTCTGCTCATGAGCTTACAACCAATAAACGGGGATATCAAGATGTTCATCTGGTGCATGGTTAGAAAAGCAACACAACAGCGTGCACCGCACTGCTCTTGTTACCTCACGTTACTGAGGCAGGTGCTCCCGGTACATCGTTCGACCATCTTTACATCTTAATTGACCTAAATAGGCCAGAAAACAACAAGTATGTCACCAGTACTGACGGTTCTATGCTGAGAATTTACTCTTTTGGAAAACCAGCATGGTTTGAATGTCTGGAGCAACACGTTGACCAGTTTGACTCAAAGACTGAATCCAGTCAAGTTTCTACTGAACGAACATTAAAGAATCAGCTGTTAACTCCTTGAAAATAATAATAAAAAATACTCGGCCAATAGCAGCTGAAACAATGAATCAACACCAAACTGATGAGCCGGAGAAGAAACCAGACGAACCGAACAACCATCCCAGGGAAGAAAAAAAGCCTTTCTAGAAACACACTTGATAATAACGTTTGGCATCATTAAAGGACAGGTATTGAATGCTGATTGATGCTGATTTGTTGGATTCGTTTGTGAGAAGGAACTGGGTCTTGTGGCTTTACTGCAGGATAGGGCTGGGTACCGTTTGACGGTACCTCAGTGGTACCGACCGAAAAACTTCAGTATATATCGGTACGGAACAAGAGACGTGCGTACTGGTCTCAGTATCGGTTCTTAAAGTGGCTATGCGGTCGATAAACATGTGCGGAAACGATGGTTCAGTTCTTCTCTTTTACTGAAAAACGGTGCATCGCATCATTGAACATGTTACCACGTCTTACGGCTCACACTCTTTCTAACAACGTGCAGAGAGCCTGCAGCCTGCAGCCCTTCTTCCTCTGTGGTGTCTGTGTAAAATAAGGTTGAACATGCAAACAGCACACCTAGTGGCAGGAAGTGCAAATGCAGTCATGGCGTCGTCTGTGCTCCGTGAAGGAAAGTACCAAAAACAGTACCGTTCAGGAACCGGTACCGTATGTGAGGTATCGAAAAAGTACTTGTACCCGAAAAATATCTAACAGTAACCAGCCCTACCGCAGGATCAGGGGCTGTTTATGAGATCCAGCGTCCCTGTGCTGCAGTAAAGCCTCTTTAAATGCCAATGAGCCGCTCTTTAATGCCAGAGGGCCTGTAAGATAAGATAAGATAAGATAAGATAAGACTTTATTGATCCCACGATGGGGAAATTTCACTGTTACAGCAGCCCAAAGAAGAAGTACCACAGTCGCAAATAAATATCAATAAATAGAAAAACAAGAACACAAAGTGCAAAAAAGTTTGCAGGCAAGCATTTCACACATTTTGCAGGCAACCACGTGCACATCCTTAGCACCAGAAACAGGAGGATGGGGCATGCGCCACTGCCCATAAATAGATGGTTGAGTATGCAGACCGGAGGAGGCAAAAGCACATCAAAAACACCACACAGGGGAATTTATACAGCGGCACTGAAGAGTCTGACAGACGCTGGAATAAATGACCTGCGAAAACGCTCCTTCTTACACCTAGGGTGCACTAGTCTGTTGCTGAAGGAGCTTTTTAACGAGTTCACAGTTTGGTGCAGAGGGTGGGAGGAGTTTTCCAAGATGGACAGTAGTTTGGCCAGAGCCCTCCTCTCTCCCACTACCTCCATGGAGTCCAGGGGGCAGCCACAGACTGAGCTGGATCTTTTAATCAGTCTGTTGAGTCTTTTCTTGTCTCGCTCAGTGCAACCCCCCCCCCCCACACACACACACACACACACACACACACACACACACACACACTACGGTGTCATAGAAGGTCCTCAGCAATGGTCTGCTCACACCAAAAGATGCGAGCCTCCTCAGCAGGTACAGACGACTCTGACCCTTCTGATACAGAGAGTCAGTGTTATCTGACCAGTCCAGCTTGTTGTTCAGGTGAACACACAGGTACTTGTAAGTCCTCACTCTGTCGATGTCGAGTCCCTGGATGCTCACTGGTGGAGTGTTTGACGGTGTCCTGTGGAAATCGATCACGATCTCCTTTGTCTTCGTGACGTTCATCTGGAGGTGGTTCTGCTCACACCAGAAGACAAAGTCCGTGATGACCTTCCTATACTCACAGTCGTTCCCCTCTGACACACATCCTATGATGGCAGAGTCATCAGAGAACTTCTGGAGATGACAGGTGTCTGTGGAGTAGCGGAAGTCTGATGTATAGAGGCTGAAGAGGAAAGGTGAGAGCACTGCACCCTGGGGGGCTCCCGTGCTGCAGACCACCACCTCAGACACACAGTCCTGTAGCCTCACATACTGGGGTCTGTCTGTGAGGTGGTCCATGGTCCATGCAGCCAGCTGGTCACTAACCCCCGCCCTCTCCATCTTCACCCTCAGCAGTGGTGGTTGTATTGTGTTGAAGGCACTGGAAAAGTCAAAGAAAATGATCCTGACGGTGTTCCCAGCATCCTCCAGGTGAGACAAGGATCTCTGCAGCAGGTAGAGGACAGCATCATCCGTCCCAATCCCAGGCTGATACACAAACTGCAGAGGATCCATGTATGGGCTCACCAGGGGGCGTAGATGGTTAAGAACCAGCCTCTCCAGAGCCTTCATCAGGTGAGAGGTCAAGGCCACGGGTCTAAAGTGCTTGGGTTCCTTGGGGCGCGAAGTCTTGGGGACCGGGACCACACAAGACGTCTTCCACATGGCAGGAACCCTTTCCAGTCTCAGGCTGAGGTTGAAGATGTGGCAGACCACCTGACAGAGCTGGTCTGCACAGTCCCTGAGGAGTCTGAGCTGATGCCATCAGGACCCATGGCTTTCCTGGCTCTGGTCTTCCTGAGCTGCGTTCTCACCTGATCCACTGTAGGTGTGAAGAGGAGAGGAGAAGGTGGAGGGAGGGAGGAGAGCCCCGGGGATGGTGGAGATGAAGGAGGTGAGGGGCAGGGGGTGATCAGGCAGGAGGAGCTGGAGGTCAGCTGGACAGGGCTCAGGCTAGAGGGGGATGTGGTGAGACCGTTGTCAAACCTGTTGAAAAACAGGTTTAACTTGTTGGCCCAGTCTCTGTCCCCAGGTTCAGGTTCCCTCTTCCTGGCCTTGTCCTGCCCTGATATGGTCTGGAGTCCTCTCCAGACCTCTCTTATGTTGTTGTTCTGCAGCTGATCCTCCATCTTCCTCCTGTAGGTGGTCTTACAGTCTCTGATCTTCCATTTAAGGTCCCTCTGTACCCTCCTCAGGTCTTCTCTGTCACCGGACTTGAAGACCCTCCTTTTCTCCAGCAGCAACGCTCTCAGCTCAGCAGTCACCCATGGCTTGTTGTTTGAGAAACACCGTACCCTCCTAGTAGGCACGATGGCTTCTACACAAAAGTTTATATATCCAGTGATGCAGTCTGTTAAACTGTCGATGTCCTGTCCATGTGGCCCACAGAGCACCTCCCAGTCTGTGGTGTCAAAACAGTCCTGGAGTGCCACACTGGCCTCCTCAGACCACTACCTCACACACCTCTTGGTTGGGGGTGTTTCTTCGCCAGAGGTGTGTAAGCAGAGAGCAGATGGACCAGGTTGTGTCTGATCGACCAAGCGGGGGGAGGGGGGAACAACTGTAGGCCTCTGCTGTATTTGCATAGAGTAGGTCCAGAGTTTTGTTGTCCCTGGTGGGACAGTCCATGAACTGGTGGAAGATGGGGAGGGTGGCAGACAGGGAAGCATGGTTAAAATCCCCAGTGATGAGGAAGAAGGCTTGGGGGTGTGCAGTCTGTAACTGTGAAACCACACTGTGGAGGAGCTCGCAGGCTGAGTCGGCATTGGTCGAGGGAGCAATATACACCGTGACTGCAATCACATGTGAAAACTCCCTCGGTAGTTGGTAAGGCCAAATACTAACAGCTAGCTGTACTGCAGATTCTATGTGGTTAATCCATTTTCTTATCCAAACTATAGAAAATGCACCAATTTAAAAGCAGTCATATTGTCTTATTGATGTTCAGATTTGTACTGATGAGATGTTGTGTTCAGCTGTTTTAATAAATGGGATGCCGCTGTAAAAAAACACTTATCTAAATATAAATGCTGCCACTGAAAGGTTGGTGTTTGCTGCTAAGAAGGATATTAAAAGAAAAATTATTCAGCAAGGCTGACATTTCTTTTGTTTATGCAGTACTTCTTATCATTTTATGTGTTGTGACTGTTAAAACCTCTGTTGTTAATAAGATGTTTGGCGTCGTTTTGGTTCGTCACACAGTTATTCCATTTAATTCAATTTTATTTATGTAGCATCAAATAGTCAGTCATGTCAAGGTAATGTTACTGAGGAACAAAGCAACAATTCCACATGAAGGAGAGAGTGGAAAGGAAAACCTCCCCTTTCAGACACTCCTGTGGAAAAAACAAAACAATAACACTGGGAAACTAAAAAAATCAGTGATTTTCAGGAGCTCAGCAAGAGTTTATTTATTTATTTATTTATTTATTTATTTATTTATTGTACTGTTATTTATTTGCATGTATATGATCTGTGTGCTGCTGGACACTGGAATTTCTCCCTTGGGAGATTAATAAAGTTTTATCTATCTATCTATCTATCTATCTATCTTTTGCATTTTCACTCCAAGTTCTTGACGCGTAAACAGGACCGTTATCTGTCCATTTCAGTTGATTTTTGTGCGTTGTTCTTTTGTTTTCAGTGTGTTTGCGCCTCGTTGTGAAAGTTATGGATCAGAGTAGCTCAATTTCTTTCTCCCTTTAGATGCAACTCTCCACTTTAAATAGTTAACGTTTAAGAAACACTGATAAAATAGGCAAAAATGTGCAATTTAAGAGTGTGTGCTTGAACCCTGTGCTGAGGGGCAGGTGGTAATCCACAGGACTTCCCCGCTCTAATCCTCATCCTGATATTAACCCTAAACTCAGACCTGGAACCTGCAGGGTCTCTGGGAGGCGTCTGAACATCCCCACAACTTCCCCGCTCAAATCAAATCTCTTAAGTCTTTAAGTACAAACATGCACACGTATT